>NW_026601671.1:0-38991 GCF_029448725.1 Salvelinus fontinalis
CCACCTGTTGTAGCTGTAACTGTAACTAGGCACTGTAACTGTAATTGTAGCTGTAACTGTAACTAGGCACTGTAACTGTAATTGTAGCTGTAACTGTAACTGGGAACTGTAACTAACTGAAGCTGTAACTGGGCACTGTAACTGGGAACTGTAACTAACTGAAGCTGTAACTGGGCACTGTAACTGGGAACTGTAACTAACTGAAGCTGTAACTGGGCACTGTAACTGGGAACTGTAACTAACTATAGCTGTACCTGGGCACTGTAACTGTAGCTGTAGCTGGGCACTAACTGTAACTGTAGCTGGGCACTGTAACTGAAACTGTAATTGAAGCTATAACTGTAGCTGGGCACTGTAGCTGTAACTGTAGCTGGGTACTGTAACTGTAACTGATGCCATAACTGTAGCTGTAGCTGGGCACTGTAGCTGTAACTTTAGCTGTAACTGTAACTCTAGCTGGGCACTGTAACTGTAGCTGTAACTGTAACTGTAGCTGTAGCTGGGCACTGTAGCTGTAACTGTAACTGGGCATTGTAACTGTAGCTGTAACTGGGCACTGTAACTGTAACTGAAGCTGTAATTGTAGCTGTAACTGTAATTGTAGCTGAAGCTGTAACTGTAACTGTACGTGGGCACTGTCGCTGTAACTGTAACTGTAGCTGTAATTGTAACTGTAGCTGGGCACTGTAGCTGTAACTGTAACTGTAGCTGTAGCTGGGCACTGTAGCTGTAACTGTAGCTGTAGCTGGATACTATAGTTGTAACTGTAGCTGTAGCTGTAACTTTAACTGTAGCTGTAACTGTAACTAAGTGTAACTGAAGCTGTAACTGAAGCTGTAACTGAAGCTGTAACTGAAGCTGTAACTGTAGCTGTAACTAGCTGTAACTGTAACTGTAGCTGTAACTGTAACTGAGCACTGTAACTGGGCACTGTAGCTGTAACTGGGCACTGTAGCTGTAACTGTAGCTGTAACTGAGTGCTGTAGTTGTACCTGTACCTGTAAGTGGGTGCTGTAACTGTAGCTGGGCACTGTAGCTGTAGCTGGGAACTGTAACTGTAATTGTAGTTGTAGCTGTAACTGAGGCTGTAACTGTACTTGTAGCTGAAGCTGTAACTGCAGCTGTAGCTGGGCACTGTCGCTGTAACTGTAGCTGGGCCCTGTAGCTGTAACTGTAGCTGGGCACTATAGTTGTAATTGTAGCTGTAAGTGTAGCTGGGCACTGTAACTGTAGCTGTAACTAGCTGTAACTGTAATGTCACTGTAGCTGTAACTGGGCACTGTAACTGTAGCTGTAACTGTAACTGTAGCTGTAACTGGGCAAAGTAGCTGTAACTGTAACTGAGTGCTGTAGTTGTAGCTGTAAGTGGGTACTGTAACTGTAGCTGTAGCTGGGCACTGTAACTGTAGTTGTAGCTGTAACTGTAGCTGTAACTGTAGCTGTGAATGTAGCTGTAGCTGTAACTATGACCAGCTGTAACTGTAGCTGGTCACTGTAACTGTAGTTGTAGCTGTAACTGTAGTTGTAAATGTAGCTGTAGCTGTAACTGTGACTGTAACTGTATTGTAGCTGGGCACTGTAGCTGTAACTGTAAATATAGCTGTAACTGTAGCTGTGGCTGGGCACTGTAACTGTAGCTGGGCACTGTAACTATAGCTGTAGCTGTAGCTGTGCCTGTAGCTGGGCCCTGTAACTGTAGCTGTAACTGGGCACTGTAACTTTAGCTGTAACTGTAGCTGTGAATGTAGCTGTAGCTGTAACTGTAGCTGGTCACTGTAACTGTAGTTGTAGCTGTAGCACAGTTGCTATGGAAAACTCCCTAGAAAGGCAGGAACCTAGAAAGAAACCTAGAGAGGAACCAGCTGTAATTGTGGCTGTAATTGTAACTTTGTAGACATGATTAACTATGCTATACTATACTGTACTGTACTATGCTATACTGTACTGTACTATACTGTACTATACTATGCTATACTGTACTATACTATGTTATACTATACTGTGCTGTACTGTACTATGCTGTACTGTACTATGTTATACTATACTGTACTGTACTATACTGCACTGTACTATATTATACTATACTGTACTATACTATGCTGGCCTGTACTATAATGTACTTTACTATGTTATACAATACTGTACTATCTTGTACTATACTATACCGCACTGTACTATACTGTACAATACTATGTTGTACTGTACTATACTGCACTATACTATGTTATACTATGCTATACTGTACTATGGTATACTGTACTATGTTATACTATACTGTACTGTGGTATACTATACTGTACAATACTATGTTGTACTGTACTATACTGCACTATACTATGTTATACTATGCTATACTATGGTATACTGTACTATGTTATACTATACTGTACTGTGGTATACTATACTGTACTATACTATGCGGCACTATACTGTACTATACTATGCTGTATTGTACTATACTGTACTATATTATACTGTACTATATTATACTGTACTATGTTATACTATACTGTACTGTATTATACTATGCTATATTATACTGTACTATACTGTACCATGCTATACTATACTGTGCTATGCTATATTATACTATACTGTACTATACTATACTGCACTGTACTATACTGGACCAGAAGACACCACAAGAATAGTAAACAAACAAAAATTTGACCAACTGGGGACATTTTGTTAGTCCCCTCAAGGTCAAATTCTATTTCTAGGGGGTTTAGGGTTAAGGTTAGAATTAGTGTTAGGGTTAGTTTCAGGGTTAGGGCTAGGAGCTATAGTTAGGTTTAGCGTTAAAGTTAGGTTTTCAGGTTAAGGTTTGGATTAGGATTAGGGTAAGGTTTAGGGTCAAGGGAAAATAGGATTTTGAATGGGTCTGAATTGTGTGTCCCGACAAGGTTAGTTATACAAGACTGTGTGTGTGTGTGTGTGTGTGTGTGTGTGTGTGTGTGTGTGTGTGTGTGTGTGTGTGTGTGTGTGTGTGTGTGTGTGTGTGTGTGTGTCCGTGTCCGTGTCCGTGTCCGTGTCCGTGTCCGTGTCCGTGTCCGTGTCCGCCAGAAGGCCTGACTGACCTCAAGCGACGCTGCTTTGGTATCGTTGAGTGTCAGGTAGCCTGTTTGTCCTCTGAAATATTCATCAAACAAATCAACGGAAAGTCTGGGAGCTTTTGAAACCTGCATTTGCCAGGTCAATAATTGATGGAGAATGAGGTACATGACTTGTGGAGAGATTTCAGTCTTAACTGTCCTGTAAGGGATGCCTATGTCCTTGGCTATGCATAGATGGTGTTATTGGCCTCACAGAGAGAGCTGGGTGAACATAATGGAAAGTTATGTATATTATTTTGTATTGAGAACTACTGGGGCTACACAGCAAAGCAACACGTTCCAATTGTAGCGAAATGACCAACGACAGACAGTTAGAGCAAAGGTCATCTCTGACAAAGACAGTCATTACAAAATCATGCTAGCTAGCATTATGGCTATGAGAATAGGCCAGGAGACCTGATACCCTTATTGCAAAAACATCCAGAGATATTTCAACATCACAGTCGCCGTGATGTCACCCACTCTATAGATGTTTTGAACTAGACAGAGATGGCTGTAAAAGATGGTCGATGTAGCGCAGAGACTCAATATACGTTTCTGTGACAAAGTTTCAGCATAACAAGTTAGATGGACCACTAACAATAAAGCTCGTTAGTGACGCCTGGGCATCATGACGACTATGCGCTTATTGTGGCCACAAAGTATGAATACGCACATGCATATTGAATTTAGTTCATTCATTATTCATGTGATGATTATTCAGTCTCATCTATCAGAGAAATAGCACATTCTGCGTAAAATGTATTAATTAGAAAACTGTACCAATACAAGGCACTGAGTTGGTTTGCTATTAAAGTCACATAATGGTTCCGTACGGCCTTGTACCGATACACCAACTGCAAAAACCTGTCCTTGGATGTGGAACATTCAATATAACTCAAGGAAAAATACAGAAACTAAATTAATTAAATGTAATTATAAAACGGCATTCAATATCTTTTGTGCTTTTTTAAAATTTAATTATTTTGTCAAGGCTTGATCGACAAAAGACATTTCGCCAGTTCCAGTGGAAAATAGAAGTTCAATACAAGATGTATGGACCTTGGTTGTCCTGCGAGGTAGCAGTAGTATAAACTATATTTTGTAAGGCCTATGGCCTATAGCCTAGTATTCTTCAAGTCTTCTTGTAGTACACAGTTGCCATTTATGTGATCGATCAGAATATTATTATTGTTGTAAAGATAGTGAAGCACAACTACCTGGAGACAAATACTGTCAGAGATTGATCATTATTAAATCAAATCAAATGCAATGTTATTGGTCGCATACACATATTTAGCAGATGTTATTGCTTGTGTTCCTAGCTCCAGCAGTGCAGTAATATCTAACAATTCACAACAATACACACACATCTGAAAGTAAAATAATGAAATTAAGAAATATATAAATATTAGGACGAGCAATGTCGGGGTCCAGGAGTATATACACTTGAAGTCGGAAGTTTACATACACTTAGGTTGGAGTCATTAAAACTCGTTTTTCAACCATTCAACACATTTCTTGTTAATAAACTATAGTTTTAGCAAGTCGGTTAGGACATCTACTCTGTGCATGACACAAGTAATTTTTCCAACAATTGTTTTCAGACAGACTATTTCACTATAACTGACTGTATCACAATTCCAGTGGATCAGACGTTTACATACACAAAGTTGACTGTGCCTTTAAACAGCTTGGAAAATTCCAGAAAATGATATCATGGCTTTAGAAGCTTCTGATAGGTTCATTGACATCATTTGAGTAAATTGGAGGTGTACCTGGGGATGTATTTCAAGGCCTACCTTCAAACTCAGTGCCTCTTTGCTTGACATCATGAGAAAATCAAATGAAATCAGCCAAGACCTCAGAAAAAAATGAAGGTACCACGTCATCTGTACAAACAATAGTACGCAAGTATAAACACCATGGGACCACGCAGCCGTCATACCGCTCAGGAAGGAGACGCGTTCTGTCTCCTAGAGATGAGCATACTTTGGTGCGAAAAGTGCAAATCAATCCCAGAACAACTGCAAAGGACCTTGTGAAGATGCTGGAGGAAACAGGTACAAAAGTATCTATATCCACAGTAAAACGAGTCCTATATCGACATAACCTGAAAGGCCGCTCAGCAAGGAAGAAGCTACTGCTCCAAAACCTGCATAAAAGCCAGACTACGGTTTGCAACTGCACATGAGGACAAAGATCGTACTTTTTGGAGAAATGTCCTCTGGTCTGATGAAACAAAAATAGAACAGTTTGGCCATAATGACCATCATTATGTATGGGGGAAAAAGGGGGTGGCTTGCAAGCTGAAGAACACCATCCCAACCGTGAAGCACGGGGTGGCAGCATCATGTTGTGGGGGTGCTTTGAGAAAGGAAAATGATGTGGATATATTGAAGCAAAGTCAAGGTATTGGAGTGGCCATCACAAAGCCCTGACCTCAATCCCATAGAACATTTGTGGGCAGAACTGAAAAAGCGAATGCGAGCAAGGAGACCTACAACCTGACTCAGTTACACCAGCTCTGTCAGGAGGAATGGGCCAAAATTCACCCAACTTATTGTGGGAAGCTTGTGGAAGGCTACCCGAAACGTTTGACCCAAGTTAAACAATTTAAAGGCAATGCTACCAAATACTAATTGAGTGTATGTAAACTTCTGACCCACTGGGAATGTGATGAAAGAAGTAAAAGCTGAAATAAATAATTCTCTCTACTTTTATTCTGACATTTCACATTCATAAAATAAAGTGTTGATCCTAACTGACCTAAAACAGGGGATTTTTACTAGGATTAAATGTCAGGAATTGTGAAAGACTGAGTTTAAATGTATTTGGCTAAGGAGTATGTAAACTTCCGACTTCAACTGTCGTTGTATATGCTGTCTGTCGTTGTATATGCTGTCTGTCGTTGGTCATTATATATAATGGGATGTATAGACATTATAGACAGTATGTGGCTAGAATATTTAGTAAAACTGTAGAATACGTAGGATAGAATAGTATATATAAACCAATAGTTGAATATGATGGCCTTCACTAGAATACAGTATAAACATATGAAATGGGTAAAACAGCATGTAAAACAGGATGGCCTTCACTAGAATACAGTATAAACATATGAAATGGGTAAAACAGCATGTAAAACAGGATGGCATTCACTTGAATACAGTATAAACATATGAAATGGGTAAAACAGCATGTAAAACAGGACAGCCTTCACTAGAATACAGTATAAACATATGAAATGGGTAAAACAGCATGTAAAACAGGATGGACTTCACTAGAATACAGTATAAACATATGAAATGGGTAAAACAGCATGTAAAACAGGATGGACTTCACTAGAATACAGTATAAACATATGAAATGGGTAAAACAGCATGTAAAACAGGATGGCCTTCACTAGAATACAGTATAAACATATGAAATGGGTAAAACAGCATGTAAAACAGGATGGCCTTCACTAGAATACAGTATAAACATATGAAATGGGTAAAACAGCATGGCCTTCACTAGAATACAGTATAAACATATGAAATGGGTAAAACAGCATGTAAAACAGGATGGACTTCACTAGAATACAGTATAAACATATGAAAGGGGTAAAACAGCATGTAAAACAGGATGGCCTTCACTAGAATACAGTATAAACATATGAAATGGGTAAAACAGCATGGCCTTCACTAGAATACAGTATAAACATATGAAATGGGTAAAACAGCATGGCCTTCACTAGAATACAGTATATACATATGAAATGGGTAAAACAGCATGGCCTTCACTAGAATACAGTATAAACATATGAAATGGGTAAAACAGGATGGCCTTCACTAGAATACAGTATAAACATATGAAATGGGTAAAACAGCATGGCCTTCACTAGAATACAGTATAAACATATGAAATGGGTAAAACAGCATGTAAAACAGGATGGCCTTCACTAGAATACAGTATAAACATATGAAATGGGTAAAACAGGACGGCCTTCACTAGAATACAGTATATACATATTAAATGGGTAAAACAGTATGTAAACAATATTAAAGTGACCAGTGATTCCATGTCTATGTACATATTCCATGTCTAGGTATATATTCCATGTCTATGTACATATTCCATGTCTAGGTACATATTCCATGTCTATGTACATATTCCATGTCTAGGTATATATTCCATGTCTAGGTATATATTCCATGTCTATGTACATATTCCATGTCTAGGTATATATTCCATGTCTAGGTATATATTCCATGTCTAGGTACATATTCCATGTCTAGGTACATATTCCGGGTACAAACCCAGACTGCTACGTAGTCTGCTGTACTGTCTACACCTCAAGCATTCTGTAATTTTCACTGAAAGCGGTCATCTGATCCTAGATGAGGTGTAGTAGCTGAAACCATGTCACCTGACGTATCTTCATTCACAGGCTTGGCTTAAATGATGTCATTAAAAGTGTGTTGGGGGGTCAGGCCAAGTGAAGACTGTCGTGGTTAAACAGGGGCAGATTTTCAGAAGGATGTTGGAATATCGCTCGCTCTTTGAGAGGAGGCATATAAATCACTGTTGGAAGTGTTAATAACTAAATGCCATGTGGCGGTGGTCGTAGCGTGCAGATCCTATTCGTCAACCTAAATGCTCCTGCCAGCAAATGCAAATGGCCGCTTGCTTTCTGACCTTCTGCTCTCGACGACAACCAATAATGTCTCAGCAGCATTTTTACATGTATACGTGCATACACACAAACATGTACACGCACACAGACACACGCACACGCCAAACACTTTTCAGCCTTTTTACTCTGTAATTATCAAACACTTTTCAGTCTTTTTACTCTGTAATTATCAAACACTTTTCAGCCTTTTTACTCTGTAATTATTAAACACTTTTCAGCCTTTTTACTCTAATTATTAAACACTTTTCAGTCTTTTTACTCTGTAATTATTCTTGTACAGTATATTAGGTATTGTTATTACTAGGTACTCATCATTACCACGTCCTTTTTAATTTATTTTTATTTAACCTTTATTTAACTAGGCAAGTCAGTTAACAACAAATTCTCATTTTAAAATGACAGCCGGACGATGCTAGGCCAATTGTGTGCCGCCTTATGGGACTCCCGATCACTGCAGGTTGTGATACAGCCCGGGATCTAACCAGGGTCTGTAGTGGCGCCTCTAGCACTGAGATGCAGTGCCTTAGACTGCTGAGGCCGCTGCACCACTCGGAAGCCCGGTACCATGTACATGGTATTTCTACTCTAAAATTGGTTACAGCAAGAAGGTAAAAAGATAAACATGACAAAGTAAACTACATTAATATGTAAAACACATCTCTGTCTGGAGAGTCTGATTTGAACACATATCGATCACAGTGGCGTCTTTCTCATCTAGTTAATTATTAGACAGACAGGGTCTGTGTGTGTGTGCGTGTGTTTGTCCTGAGTGATAGGCAGACTCCAGAGGACCATTTACCCAGTCTGTAAGAATCAAACCACAGCTCCTCATTGTCATCCGAAACAAAGCCGTCTGAAATAGAAGCTCTGGGGTCTTACCTGGCGCTCCGCGGCCCCCCACTTTTTCATTAAAAGCCGCAATCCAGGCAGCTGAGGCTCCGTTACACCACAATATGCCGAGCGGAATACAAGGGCAAACACATGCGACCCACTAGCCTTCGAATAAACCCCAAAGATAGACGGCGGAGGATTTTCTTTCTTGTTTTTAGCGACAGGTTTAAATGTAAATGGGTCTGCTGAGAGACAAACAGGTCTGTCCACGTCTCTCTGTGGTCTGTGGTTCTGGACTGGGCCCTGGGTTGGGGCTTCTTTACGGTAATAGGCCAGGACAGTGGGTTGTGTTACTTCCCCTAGTCTTTTGTTTCCTCTAATGCGCCATGTTGTCTCAATATTGAAATGTCTGACAGCATACTGTATGAAACTAGGAAACTAGCCAGATATCTTAATTAAGGGTCACAGGGACTCATCTCATACTGCATCTGTTCTACTTTTAATGTTTCTGGATTTAACATCTCTGTAGACTGGATTCAGATTTAACGTCTTTGTAGACTGGATTCAGATTTAACATCTCTGTAGACTGGATTCAGATTTAACGTCTTTGTAGACTGGATTCAGATTTAACATCTCTGTAGACTGGATTCAGATTTAACGTCTTTGTAGACTGGATTCAGATATAACATCTTTGTAGACAGGATTCAGATTGAACATCTCTGTAGACTGGATTCAGGTTTAACGTCTTTGTAGACAGGATTCAGATTGAACGTATCTGTAGACTGGATTCAGATTTAACATCTCTGTAGACTGGATTCAGATTTAACGTCTTTGTAGACTGGATTCAGATTTAACGTCTTTGTAGACTGGATTCAGATTTAACGTCTTTGTAGACTGGATTCAGATTTAACATCTCTGTAGACTGGATTCAGATCGAACGTATCTGTAGACAGGATTAAGATTTAAGATCTCTGTAGACTGGATTCAGATTGAACGTATCTGTAGACAGGATTAAGATTTAACATCTCTGTAGACTGGATTCAGATCGAACGTATCTGTAGACAGGATTAAGATTTAACATCTCTGTAGACTGGATTCAGATTTAACATCTCTGTAGACTGGATTCAGATCGAACGTATCTGTAGACAGGATTAAGATCTAACATCTCTGTAGACTGGATTCAGATTGAACGTATCTGTAGACAGGATTCAGATTTAACATCTCTGTAGACTGGATTCAGATTTAACGTCTCTGTAGACTATTCAGATTTAACGTCTTTGTAGACAGGATTCAGGATTGCGTGGCCAAAAACGACTCCATCACCATCATTAATTTTGTTGACGACACAACAGTGGTAGGCCTGATCACCGACAACGATGAGACAGCCTATAGGGAGGAGGTCAGAGATCTGGCAGTGTGGTGCCAGGACAACAACCTCTCCCTCAATGTGAGCAAGACAAAGGAGCTGATCGTGGACCACAGGAAAAGGCGGGCCAAGCAGGCCCCCATTAACATCGACAGGGCTGTAGTGGAGCGGGTCAAGAGTTTCAAGTTCCTTGGTCATCACCAACACTCTATCATGGTCCAAACACACCAAGACAGTCGTGAAGAGGGTACAGCAACACATTTCCCCCCTCAGGAGACTGAAAAGATTTGGCATGGGTACCCAGATCCTCAAAAAAGTTATACAGCTGCACCATCGAGAGCATCCTGACACGGTTGCATCACCGCCTGGTATGGCAACTGCTCGGCATCTGACCGTAAGGCACTAGAGGGTAGTGCGTTCGGCCCAGTACATCACTGGGGCCAAGCTTCCTGCCATCCAGGACCTATATAATACGCGGTATCAGAGGAAGGCCCCAAAAATTGTCAGAGACTCCAGTCACCCAAGTCATAGACTGTTCTCTCTGCTACCGCACAGCAAGCGGTACCGGAGTGCCAAGTCTAGGACCAAAAGGCTCCTTAACAGCTTCTACCCCCAAGCCATAAGACTGCTGAACAATTAATCAAATGGCCACCAGACTATTTACATTGACCCCCCCTTTGTTTTGTACACTGCTGCTACTTGCTGTTTATTATCTATGCATAGTCACTTCACCCCTACCTACATGTACACTGCTGCTACTCTCTGTTTATTATCTATACATAGTCACCTCACCCCTACCTACATGTACACTGCTGTTACTCTCTGTTTATTATCTATGCATAGTCACTTCACCCCTACCCACATGTACACTGCTGCTACTTGCTGTTTATTATCTATGCATAGTCACTTCACCCCTACCTACATGTACAAATTCCCTCGACTAACCTGCACCCTCCACATTGACTCTGTACCGGTACCTCCTGTATATAGCCTTCACACTGACTCGGTACCGGTACCCCCTATATATAGCCTTCACACTGACTCGGTACCGATACCCCCTATATATAGCCTCGTTATTGTTATGTTATTGTGTTACTTTTATTATTTTTGACTTTAGTTTATTTGGTAAAGAAAGCACTTCTTGAACTACACTGTTGGTTAAGGGCTTGTAATTAAGCATTTAACAGTAAGATCTACACCTGTTGTATTCGGCGCATGTGACAAATAATGTTTGATTTGATATGTAACAGTCCTAGACTCCTATGTTTCAGGTCAGAGCAGGTGTCCAAGGCTAACCTGTTTCCCTGAAACGTGGAATAGCAGTGTAATTACAGGGCAAAAGTTCATCCCCTAAGAACCAGAGCAGGTCCAGGGAAAGCTGTACCTGTCACAATCCCTGACACACACACACACACACACACACACACACACACACACACACACACACACACACACACACACACACACACACACACACACACACACACACACACACACACACACACACACACACAAAACACGCAGGCACACACACAAACACACGCAGGCACACACACCTTGTCAATGTATGTTTTCACCCGAGCGTGTACTACGATACAATATAATTAAGCTGTATTGTCCACTGTAAGTAGTCCTGAGTGCCAAATGTAAATATGTCAAATGACTCCACAGCTAATTGATGTGGCCACTTTAATAACACTGGAAATGCAACAGGAATGTGTTCAATGCTGCTAATTCAACTTCTATTGAAGTTCTTTGTCAATTTACTGCTAGGTGGAGACATAAACACACATGGTCACCTTGCATTATATCTACAGTTAGATTCCTAAACACCTTTAAATGTCTGGTCCTTGTTCCACCACACTATTCTGTCCATAGAACACTACCCCCTGGTGGTAGAACCAGATAGTCCCAGTTAGCCCTAAACTCTGGTCTAAGGTCAGTATTACCTTTTAAAGGTAGGGCTTCTTTAATAATTAAGATAGAGTCAAGCTGTTCCTAGGTCATCTTCTCTGGGCTTTCTCTCGGAGCTTGAGCGACTTACAATACAAGTCTGGAACAGAGGAGGCCTGTAGTATGAACTTGTCAGATCAGACTGTTTGAGAGAAACATTTTTCTATCATCAAATGAAATAGTATTGGTTGTGTACACATATCTTTCAGATGTAATCGCAGGTGCAGCGAAATGTTTATCTTTCTAGCTCAATACACACAAATCCCTCAAATAAAAATAAAGAAATGAAGAAATATCTTGGTCTTGTTCGACAGGATAAAAACTGGGTGTATCTATGCAGCCTAAATCCCAGCAGTACTAAAACTGCCTGCAGTGGCTCCAAGGCGAGAAAGCCATTTAGCCCAAGCCCATTCCCCTGCACTGCCTGGGGGACTGAGATGGTTATGAGGCTGGCTGGGTATGGAAGGGGTTGGATTTGTCACCGGGGACTCATCCTACTGGTCTGGGCTGGAGCAGCTCTGATGAGAGAACCAGTAGTTGCTCTGTAGGATAGCTAGAGGAAGATAAGGAGGGAAAGAGAGAGGGAGGGATGGGGAAGAGAGGGAGAGAAAGAGAGAGGGAACGGGAAGAGAGGGAGAGAGAGGGATTGGGGAAGAGAGGGAGAGAAAGAGAGAGGGATGGGGAAGAGAGGGAGAGAAAGAGAGAGGGATGGGGAAGAGAGGGAGAGAAAGAGAGAGGTAACGGGAAGAGAGGGAGAGAAAGAGAGATGGATGGAGAAGAGAGGGAGAGAAAGAGAGAGGGATGGGGAAGAGAGGGAGAGAAAGAGAGAGGGATGGGGAAGAGAGGGGGAGAAAGAGAGAGGGATGGGGAAGAGAGGGAGAAAAATACAGAGGGATGGGGACGAGAGAGGGATGGAGAAGAGAGGGAGGGGAAGAGAGGGAGAGAAAGAGAGAGGGATGGGAGAAGAGAGAGAGGGAAAGAGAGAGGGATGGGGAAGAGAGGGAGAGAAAGAGAGAGGGAGGGAAAGAGAGAGGGATGGGGAAGAGAGGGAGCGAAAGAGAGAGGGATGGGGAAGAGAGAGGGATGGGGAGAGAGGGAGAGAAAGAGAGAGGGATGGGGAAGAGAGGGATGGGAGAAGAGAGGGAGAGAAAGAGATTGGGATGGGGGAATTATTTTAGATCTCTTGTTCTCTCAGTCTTTGTGTCTCGTATCTTGGTTTTGGTAAAGCCAGATTCTGTTGAATATGTTGACTTTCAGTTTTCAGTGTATTGCTAGGTGCTTACATGGTTAATATCCTATTTTAAATCAATCAACAAACCACCATGCCTTATAAGGATCTTATAAGAATTCAATGAATTTTCAGACCGGACGGGGCTTCGTGAGCAGGCCAAGTAGTCTAGATGACAAAAAATAAATTATACAATTTCACCTCTGTGAACTGTTCAAACTGGTCCTGTTTGAAATGAGTCCACTCCAGTATCCCATTCCCAGTAACCCCCCCCCCCCCCCCACCCCTCAAGACATTTGTTATCACCTCATGGCCCCGACACACTCCTCAATTGGTTGGGCTAGCAGAGGTCAGAGGTCAGGCCTTTAAAGGGGAATTAGTTTATTGACACAATAAGACATGGCAGTTTATTTGCTGTCTTACCACCTCCCTCCCTCCCCACATATCCTCTGGTCCTGCCCTGCTGCTACCTACTCAATGGAACTGCTCCCTGGGGACTACTGGCTAGAGGGGCGGTGTGTGTGTGTGTGTGTGAGTGTGTGTGTACCTGTGTGTGTGTGTGTACCTGTGTGTGTGTGTGTGTGTGTGTGGGGGGGGTGGGGGGGCCTCCAATGTAGTGAATGTTGTCATTTTCCCTTGACATCAACATATTATCATGAATGTGTACTGCGATAAATGATACCAGCAACACTTTGACTTAATGCTGCTTTTGCATCTGTTAAATAATTTAAGGGACCTGCAGTGGAATGGATTTTTTCTGTACCATTAGCAATATCTACCACAGTCACCACGCATAGATTCAAAACCACATACACCATCCTCAAAGTCAACTCAACGTGCAATACAAAGACTGCGATGGTAATGCCATTTTAGCTGCAATGGAAGCTCATGTGTGGATGTTGCTTAGAGTCAGTATTGAGGTTGGTTAGAGTCAGTAGTGATGTTGGTTAGAGTCAGTAGTGATGTTGGTTAGAGTCAGTAGTGATGTATGTTAGAGTCAGTAGTGATGTTGGTTAGAGTCAGTAGTGATGTTGGTTAGAGTCAGCAGTGATGTTGGTTAGAGTCAGCAGTGATGTTGGTTAGAGTCAGCAGTGATGTTGGTTAGAGTCAGAAGTGATGTTGGTTAGAGTCAGAAGTGATGTTGGTTAGAGTCAGAAGTGATGTTGGTTAGAGTCAGTAGTGATGTTGGTTAGAGTCAGTAGTGATGTTGGTTAGAGTCAGTAGTGATGTTGGTTAGAGTCAGTAGTGTTGATGTTGGTTAGAGTCAGTAGTGTTGATGTTGGTTAGAGTCAGTAGTGTTGATGTTGGTTAGAGTCAGTAGTGATGTTGGTTAGAGTCAGTAGTGATGTTAGTTAGAGTCAGAGTCCGTATTGATGTTGGTCAGAGTCAGTAGTGATGTTGGTTAGAGTCAGTAGTGATGTTGGTTATAGTCAGTAGTGATGTTAGTTAGAGTCAGAGTCCGTATTGATGTTGGTCAGAGTCAGTAGTGATGTTGGTTAGAGTCAGTAGTGATGTTGGTTAGAGTCAGAGTCCGTAATGATGTTGGTCAGAGTCAGTAGTGATGTTGGTCAGAGTCAGTATTGATGTTGGTTAGAGTCAGTAGTGATGTTGGTTAGAGTCAGTAGGTGATGTTGGTCAGAGTCAGTAGTGATGTTGGTTAGAGTCAGTATGGATGTTGGTTAGAGTCAGTATTGATGTTGGTTAGAGTCAGTAGTGATGTTGGTTAGAGTCAGAAGTGATGTTGGTTAGAGTCAGTAGTGATATTGGTTAGAGTCAGTAGTGGTGTTGGTCAGAGTCAGTATTGATGTTGGTTAGAGTCAGTAGTGATGTTGCTTAGAGTCAGTAGTGATGTTGGTTAGAGTCATTATTGATGTTGGTTAGAGTCAGTAGTGATGTTAGTTAGAGTCAGAGTCCGTATTGATGTTGGTCAGAGTCAGTAGTGATGTTGGTTAGAGTCAGTAGTGATGTTGGTTAGAGTCAGTAGTGATGTTGGTTAGAGTCAGAGTCCGTATTGATGTTGGTCAGAGTCAGTATTGATGTTGGTTAGAGTCAGTAGTGATGTTGGTTAGAGTCAGTAGTGATGTTGCTTAAAGTCAGTAGTGATGTTGCTTAGAGTCAGTAGTGATGTTGCTTAGAGTCAGAGTCCGTATTGATGTTGGTCAGAGTCAGTAGTGATGTTGGTTAGAGTCAGTAGTGATGTTGGTTAGAGTCAGTGTTGATGTTGGTTAGAGTCAGTAGTGATGTTGGTTAGAGTCAGTAGTGATGTTGGTTAGAGTCAGTAGTGATGTTGGTTAGAGTCAGTAGTGATGTTGGTTAGAGTCAGTAGTGTTGATGTTGGTTAGAGTCAGTAGTGTTGATGTTGGTTAGAGTCAGTAGTGTTGATGTTGGTTAGAGTCAGTAGTGATGTTGGTTAGAGTCAGTAGTGATGTTGGTTAGAGTCAGTAGTGATGTTGGTTAGAGTCAGAGTCCGTATTGATGTTGGTCAGAGTCAGTAGTGATGTTGGTTAGAGTCAGTAGTGATGTTGGTTATAGTCAGTAGTGATGTTAGTTAGAGTCAGAGTCCGTATTGATGTTGGTCAGAGTCAGTATGGATGTTGGTTAGAGTCAGTAGTGATGTTGGTTAGAGTCAGAGTCCGTAATGATGTTGGTCAGAGTCAGTAGTGATGTTGGTCAGAGTCAGTATTGATGTTGGTTAGAGTCAGTAGTGATGTTGGTTAGAGTCAGTAGGTGATGTTGGTCAGAGTCAGTAGTGATGTTGGTTAGAGTCAGTATGGATGTTGGTCAGAGTCAGTAGTGATGTTGGTTAGAGTCAGTAGTGATGTTGGTTATAGTCAGTAGTGATGTTAGTTAGAGTCAGAGTCCGTATTGATGTTGGTCAGAGTCAGTATGGATGTTGGTTAGAGTCAGTAGTGATGTTGGTTAGAGTCAGAGTCCGTAATGATGTTGGTCAGAGTCAGTAGTGATGTTGGTCAGAGTCAGTATTGATGTTGGTTAGAGTCAGTAGTGATGTTGGTTAGAGTCAGTAGGTGATGTTGGTCAGAGTCAGTAGTGATGTTGGTTAGAGTCAGTATGGATGTTGGTTAGAGTCAGTATTGATGTTGGTTAGAGTCAGTAGTGATGTTGGTTAGAGTCAGAAGTGATGTTGGTTAGAGTCAGTAGTGATATTGGTTAGAGTCAGTAGTGGTGTTGGTCAGAGTCAGTATTGATGTTGGTTAGAGTCAGTAGTGATGTTGCTTAGAGTCAGTAGTGATGTTGGTTAGAGTCATTATTGATGTTGGTTAGAGTCAGTAGTGATGTTGCTTAGAGTCAGTAGTGATGTTGGTCAGAGTCAGTATTGATGTTGGTTAGAGTCAGTAGTGATGTTGGTTAGAGTCAGTAGTGATGTTGCTTAAAGTCAGTAGTGATGTTGCTTAGAGTCAGTAGTGATGTTGCTTAGAGTCAGAGTCCGTATTGATGTTGGTCAGAGTCAGTAGTGATGTTGGTTAGAGTCAGTAGTGATGTTGGTTAGAGTCAGTGTTGATGTTGGTTAGAGTCAGTAGTGATGTTGGTTAGAGTCAGTAGTGATGTTGGTTAGAGTCAGTATTGATGTTGGTTAGAGTCAGTAGTGATGTTGGTTAGAGTCAGTAGTGATGTTGGTTAGAGTCAGTAGTGATGTTGGTTAGAGTCAGTAGTGTTGATGTTGGTTAGAGTCAGTAGTGTTGATGTTGGTTAGAGTCAGTAGTGTTGATGTTGGTTAGAGTCAGTAGTGTTGATGTTGGTTAGAGTCAGTAGTGTTGATGTTGGTTAGAGTCAGTAGTGTTGATGTTGGTTAGAGTCAGTAGTGATGTTGGTTAGAGTCAGTAGTAAAGTTGGTCAGAGTCAGTGATGATGTTGGTTAGAGTCAGTAGTGATGTTGGTCAGAGTCAGTAGTGATGTTGGTTAGAGTCAGTAGTGATGTTGGTTAGAGTCAGTAGTGATGTTGGTTAGAGTCAGTAGTGATGTTGGTTAGAGTCAGTATTGATGTTGGTTAGAGTCAGTAGTGATGTTGGTTAGAGTCAGTAGTGTTGATGTTGGTTAGAGTCAGTAGTGATGTTGGTTAGAGTCAGAGTCCGTATTGATGTTGGTCAGAGTCAGTAGTGATGTTGGTCAGAGTCAGTAGTGATGTTGGTTAGAGTCAGTAGTGATGTTGGTTAGAGTCAGTAGTGATGTTGGTTAGAGTCAGTAGTGATGTTGGTCAGAGTCAGTATTGATGTTGGTTAGAGTCAGTAGTGATGTTGGTTAGAGTCAGTAGTGATGTTGGTTATAGTCAGAAGTGATGTTAGTTAGAGTCAGAGTCCGTATTGATGTTGGTTAGATTCAGTAGTGATGTTGGTTAGAGTCAGTATGGATGTTGGTTAGAGTCAGTAGTGATGTTGGTTAGAGTCAGAGTCCGTAATGATGTTGGTCAGAGTCAGTAGTGATGTTGGTCAGAGTCAGTATTGATGTTGGTTAGAGTCAGTAGTGATGTTGGTCAGAGTCAGTAGTGATGTTGGTTAGAGTCAGTATGGATGTTGGTTAGAGTCAGTATTGATGTTGGTTAGAGTCAGTAGTGATGTTGGTTAGAGTCAGAGGTGATGTTGGTTAGAGTCACTAGTGATATTGGTTAGAGTCAGAAGTGGTGTTGGTCAGAGTCAGTATTGATGTTGGTTAGAGTCAGTAGTGATGTTGCTTAGAGTCAGTAGTGATGTTGGTTAGAGTCATTATTGATGTTGGTTAGAGTCAGTAGTGATGTTGCTTAGAGTCAGTAGTGATGTTGGTCAGAGTCAGTATTGATGTTGGTTAGAGTCAGTAGTGATGTTGCTTAGAGTCAGTAGTGATGTTGGTCAGAGTCAGTATTGATGTTGGTTAGAGTCAGTAGTGATGTTTGTTAGAGTCAGTAGTGATGTTGCTTAAAGTCAGTAGTGATGTTGCTTAGAGTCAGTAGTGATGTTGCTTAGAGTCAGTAGTGATGTTGCTTAGAGTCAGAGTCCGTATTGATTTTGGTCAGAGTCAGTAGTGATGTTGGTTAGAGTCAGTAGTGATGTTGGTTAGAGTCAGTGTTGATGTTGGTTAGAGTCAGTAGTGATGTTGGTTAGAGTCAGTAGTGATGTTGGTTAGAGTCAGTATTGATGTTGGTTAGAGTCAGTATTGATGTTGGTTAGAGTCAGTAGTGATGTTGGTCAGAGTCAGTAGTGATGTTGCTTAGAGTCAGTAGTGATGTTGGTTAGAGTCAGTAGTGATGTTGGTCAGAGTCAGTAGTGATGTTGCTTAGAGTCAGTAGTGATGTTGGTTAGAGTCAGAGTCCGTATTGATGTTGGTCAGAGTCAATAGTGATGTTGGTTAGAGTCAGTAGTTACGTTGGTTAGAGTCAGTATTGATGTTGGTTAGAGTTAGTAGTGATGTTGGTTAGAGTCAGTAGTGATGTTGGTTAGAGTCAGTTGTGTTGATGTTGGTTAGAGTCAGTAGTGATGTTGGTTAGAGTCAGTAGTGATGTTGGTTAGAGTCAGTAGTGATGTTGGTTAGAGTCAGTAGTGTTGATGTTGGTTAGAGTCAGTAGTGTTGATGTTGGTTAGAGTCAGTAGTGTTGATGTTGGTTAGAGTCAGTATTGATGTTGGTTAGAGTCAGTAGTGATGTTGGTCAGAGTCAGTGATGATGTTGGTTAGAGTCAGTAGTGATGTTGGTCAGAGTCAGTAGTGATGTTGGTTAGAGTCAGTAGTGATGTTGGTTAGAGTCAGTAGTGATGTTGGTTAGAGTCAGTAGTGATGTTGGTCAGAGTCAGTATTGATGTTGGTCAGAGTCAGTATTGATGTTGGTTATAGTCAGTATTGATGTTGGTTATAGTCAGTAGTGATGTTGGTTAGAGTCAGAGTCCGTATTGATGTTGGTCAGAGTCAGTAGTGATGTTGGTCAGAGTCAGTAGTGATGTTGGTTAGAGTCAGTAGTGATGTTGGTTAGAGTCAGTAGTGATGTTGGTTAGAGTCAGTAGTGATGTTGGTTAGAGTCAGTAGTGATGTTGGTTAGAGTCAGTAGTGATGTTGGTTAGAGTCAGTAGTGATGTTGGTCAGAGTCCGTATTGATGTTGGTCAGAGTCAGTAGTGATGTTGGTTAGAGTCAGTATGGATGTTGGTTAGAGTCAGTAGTGATGTTGGTTAGAGTCAGAGTCCGTAATGATGTTGGTCAGAGTCAGTAGTGATGTTGGTCAGAGTCAGTATTGATGTTGGTTAGAGTCAGTAGTGATGTTGGTTAGAGTCAGTAGGTGATGTTAGTCAGAGTCAGTAGTGATGTTGGTTAGAGTCAGTATGGATGTTGGTTAGAGTCAGTATTGATGTTGGTTAGAGTCAGTAGTTATGTTGGTTAGAGTCAGAAGTGATGTTGGTTAGAGTCAGTAGTGATGTTGGTTAGAGTCAGTAGGGGTGTTGGTCAGTCAGTAGTGATGTTGGTTAGAGTCAGAAGTGATGTTGGTTAGAGTCAGTAGTGATGTTGGTTAGAGTCAGTAGTGATGTTGGTTAGAGTCAGTATTGATGTTGGTTAGAGTCAGTAGTGATGTTGGTTAGAGTCAGTAGTGATGTTGGTTAGAGTCAGTAGTGTTGATGTTGGTTAGAGTCAGTAGTGATAATGGTTAGAGTCAGTAGTGATGTTGGTTAGAGTCAGTAGTGATGTTGGTTAGAGTCAGTTGTGTTGATGTTGGTTAGAGTCAGTAGTGATGTTGGTTATAGTCAGTGTTGATGTTGGTTAGAGTCAGTATTGATGTTGGTTAGAGTCAGTAGTGATGTTGGTTAGAGTCATTATTGATGTTGTTTAGAGTCAGTAGTGATGTTGGTTAGAGTCAGTAGTGTTGATGTTGGTTAGAGTCAGTAGTGATGTTGGTTAGAGTCAGTAGTGATGTTGGTCAGAGTCAGTGATGATGTTGGTTAGAGTCAGTAGTGAAGTTGGTTAGAGTCAGTAGTGATGTTGGTTAGAGTCAGTAGTGATGTTGGTTAGAGTCAGTAGTGTTGATAATGGTTAGAGTCAGCAGTGATGTTGGTTAGAGTCAGTAGTGATGTTGGTTAGAGTCAGTAGTGATGTTGGTTAGAGTCAGTAGTGATGTTGGTTAGAGTCAGTAGTGATGTTGGTCAGTCAGTAGTGATGTTGGTTAGAGTCAGAAGTGATGTTGGTTAGAGTCAGTAGTGATGTTGGTTAGAGTCAGTAGTGATGTTGGTTAGAGTCAGTAGTAGTGATGTTGGTTAGAGTCAGTAGTGTTGATGTTGGTTAGAGTCAGTAGTGTTGATGTTGGTTAGAGTCAGTAGTGATGTTGGTTAGAGTCAGTAGTGATGTTGGTCAGAGTCAGTGATGATGTTGGTTAGAGTCAGTAGTGATGTTGGTCAGAGTCAGTAGTGATGTTGGTTAGAGTCAGTAGTGATGTTGGTTAGAGAAAGTAGTGATGTTGGTTAGAGTCAGTAGTGATGTTGGTCAGAGTCAGTATTGATGTTGGTTAGAGTCAGTAGTGATGTTGGTTAGAGTCAGTAGTGATGTTAGTTAGAGTCAGTAGTGATGTTAGTTAGAGTCAGTAGTGATGTTGGTTATAGTCAGTAGTGATGTTGGTTAGAGTCAGAGTCCGTATTGATGTTGGTCAGAGTCAGTAGTGATGTTGGTCAGAGTCAGTAGTGATGTTGGTTAGAGTCAGTAGTGATGTTGGTTAGAGTCAGTAGTGATGTTGGTTAGAGTCAGTAGTGATGTTGGTCAGAGTCAGTATTGATGTTGGTTAGAGTCAGTAGTGATGTTGGTTAGAGTCAGTAGTGATGTTGGTTATAGTCAGTAGTGATGTTAGTTAGAGTCAGAGTCCGTATTGATGTTGGTCAGAGTCAGTAGTGATGTTGGTTAGAGTCAGTATGGATGTTGGTTAGAGTCAGTAGTGATGTTGGTTAGAGTCAGAGTCCGTAATGATGTTGGTTAGAGTCAGTAGTGATGTTGGTCAGAGTCAGTATTGATGTTGGTTAGAGTCAGTAGTGATGTTGGTTAGAGTCAGTAGGTGATGTTGGTCAGAGTCAGTAGAGATGTTGGTTAGAGTCAGTATGGATGTTGGTTAGAGTCAGTATTGATGTTGGTTAGAGTCAGTAGTGATGTTGGTTAGAGTCAGAAGTGATGTTGGTTAGAGTCAGTAGTGATGTTGGTTAGAGTCAGTAGTGGTGTTGGTCAGAGTCGGTATTGATGTTGGTTAGAGTCAGTAGTGATGTTGCTTAGAGTCAGTAGTGATGTTGGTTAGAGTAAGTATTGATGTTGGTTAGAGTCAGTAGTGATGTTGCTTAGAGTCAGTAGTGATGTTGGTCAAAGTCAGTATTGATGTTGGTTAGAGTCAGTAGTGATGTTGCTTAGAGTCAGTAGTGATGTTGGTCAGAGTCAGTATTGATGTTGGTTAGAGTCAGTAGTGATGTTGGTTAGAGTCAGTAGTGATGTTGCTTAAAGTCAGTAGTGATGTTGCTTAGAGTCAGTAGTGATGTTGCTTAGAGTCAGTAGTGATGTTGCTTAGAGTCAGAGTCCGTATTGATGTTGGTCAGAGTCAGTAGTGATGTTAGTTAGAGTCAGTAGTGATGTTGGTTAGAGTCAGTGTTGATGTTGGTTAGAGTCAGTAGTGATGTTGGTTAGAGTCAGTAGTGGTGTTGGTCAGAGTCAGTATTGATGTTGGTTAGAGTCAGTAGTGATGTTGCTTAGAGTCAGTATTGATGTTGGTTAGAGTAAGTATTGATGTTGGTTAGAGTCAGTAGTGATGTTGGTTAGAGTCAGTAGTGATGTTGGTCAAAGTCAGTATTGATGTTTGTCAAAGTCAGTATTGATGTTGGTTAGAGTCAGTAGTGATGTTGCTTAGAGTCAGTAGTGATGTTGGTCAGAGTCAGTATTGATTTACATTTACATTTAAGTCATTTAGCAGACGCTCTTATCCAGAGCGACTTACAAATTGGAAAGTTCATACATATTCATCCTGGTCCCCCCGTGGGGAATGAACCCACAACCCTGGCGTTGCAAGCGCCATGCTCTACCAACTGAGCCACACGGGACCACAATGATGTTGGTTAGAGTCAGTAGTGATGTTGGTTAGAGTCAGTAGTGATGTTGCTTAAAGTCAGTAGTGATGTTGCTTAGAGTCAGTAGTGATGTTGCTTAGAGTCAGTAGTGATGTTGCTTAGAGTCAGAGTCCGTATTGATGTTGGTCAGAGTCAGTAGTGATGTTAGTTAGAGTCAGTAGTGATGTTGGTTAGAGTCAGTGTTGATGTTGGTTAGAGTCAGTAGTGATGTTGGTTAGAGTCAGTAGTGATGTTGGTCAGAGTCAGTGATTATGTTGGTTAGAGTCAGTAGTGATGTTGGTCAGAGTCAGTAGTGATGTTGGTTAGAGTCAGTAGTGATGTTGGTTAGAGTCAGTAGTGATGTTGGTTAGAGTCAGTAGTGATGTTGGTCAGAGTCAGTATTGATGTTGGTTAGAGTCAGTAGTGATGTTGGTTATAGTCAGTAGTGATGTTGGTTAGAGTCAGAGTCCGTATTGATGTTGGTCAGAGTCAGTAGTGATGTTGGTCAGAGTCAGTAGTGATGTTGGTTAGAGTCAGTAGTGATGTTGGTTAGAGTCAGTAGTGATGTTGGTTAGAGTCAGTAGTGATGGTGGTTAGAGTCAGTAGTGATGTTGGTTAGAGTCAGTAGTGATGTTGGTTATAGTCAGTAGTGATGTTGGTTAGAGTCAGAGTCCGTATTGATGTTGGTCAGAGTCAGTAGTGATGTTGGTCAGAGTCAGTAGTGATGTTGGTTAGAGTCAGTAGTGATGTTGGTTAGAGTCAGTAGTGATGTTGGTTAGAGTCAGTAGTGATGTTGGTTAGAGTCAGTAGTGATGTTGGTTAGAGTCAGTAGTGATGTTGGTCAGAGTCAGTATTGATGTTGGTTAGAGTCAGTAGTGATGTTGGTTAGAGTCAGTAGTGATGTTGGTCAGAGTCCGTATTGATGTTGGTCAGAGTCAGTAGTGATGTTGGTTAGAGTCAGTATGGATGTTGGTTAGAGTCAGTAGTGATGTTGGTTAGAGTCAGAGTCCGTAATGATGTTGGTCAGAGTCAGTAGTGATGTTGGTCAGAGTCAGTATTGATGTTGGTTAGAGTCAGTAGTGATGTTGGTTAGAGTCAGTAGGTGATGTTAGTCAGAGTCAGTAGTGATGTTGGTTAGAGTCAGTATGGATGTTGGTTAGAGTCAGTATTGATGTTGGTTAGAGTCAGTAGTTATGTTGGTTAGAGTCAGAAGTGATGTTGGTTAGAGTCAGTAGTGATGTTGGTTAGAGTCAGTAGGGGTGTTGGTCAGTCAGTAGTGATGTTGGTTAGAGTCAGAAGTGATGTTGGTTAGAGTCAGTAGTGATGTTGGTTAGAGTCAGTAGTGATGTTGGTTAGAGTCAGTATTGATGTTGGTTAGAGTCAGTAGTGATGTTGGTTAGAGTCAGTAGTGATGTTGGTTAGAGTCAGTAGTGTTGATGTTGGTTAGAGTCAGTAGTGATAATGGTTAGAGTCAGTAGTGATGTTGGTTAGAGTCAGTAGTGATGTTGGTTAGAGTCAGTTGTGTTGATGTTGGTTAGAGTCAGTAGTGATGTTGGTTATAGTCAGTGTTGATGTTGGTTAGAGTCAGTATTGATGTTGGTTAGAGTCAGTAGTGATGTTGGTTAGAGTCATTATTGATGTTGTTTAGAGTCAGTAGTGATGTTGGTTAGAGTCAGTAGTGTTGATGTTGGTTAGAGTCAGTAGTGATGTTGGTTAGAGTCAGTAGTGATGTTGGTCAGAGTCAGTGATGATGTTGGTTAGAGTCAGTAGTGAAGTTGGTTAGAGTCAGTAGTGATGTTGGTTAGAGTCAGTAGTGATGTTGGTTAGAGTCAGTAGTGTTGATAATGGTTAGAGTCAGCAGTGATGTTGGTTAGAGTCAGTAGTGATGTTGGTTAGAGTCAGTAGTGATGTTGGTTAGAGTCAGTAGTGATGTTGGTTAGAGTCAGTAGTGATGTTGGTCAGTCAGTAGTGATGTTGGTTAGAGTCAGAAGTGATGTTGGTTAGAGTCAGTAGTGATGTTGGTTAGAGTCAGTAGTGATGTTGGTTAGAGTCAGTAGTGATGTTGGTTAGAGTCAGTAGTGTTGATGTTGGTTAGAGTCAGTAGTGTTGATGTTGGTTAGAGTCAGTAGTGATGTTGGTTAGAGTCAGTAGTGATGTTGGTCAGAGTCAGTGATGATGTTGGTTAGAGTCAGTAGTGATGTTGGTCAGAGTCAGTAGTGATGTTGGTTAGAGTCAGTAGTGATGTTGGTTAGAGAAAGTAGTGATGTTGGTTAGAGTCAGTAGTGATGTTGGTCAGAGTCAGTATTGATGTTGGTTAGAGTCAGTAGTGATGTTGGTTAGAGTCAGTAGTGATGTTAGTTAGAGTCAGTAGTGATGTTAGTTAGAGTCAGTAGTGATGTTGGTTATAGTCAGTAGTGATGTTGGTTAGAGTCAGAGTCCGTATTGATGTTGGTCAGAGTCAGTAGTGATGTTGGTCAGAGTCAGTAGTGATGTTGGTTAGAGTCAGTAGTGATGTTGGTTAGAGTCAGTAGTGATGTTGGTTAGAGTCAGTAGTGATGTTGGTCAGAGTCAGTATTGATGTTGGTTAGAGTCAGTAGTGATGTTGGTTAGAGTCAGTAGTGATGTTGGTTATAGTCAGTAGTGATGTTAGTTAGAGTCAGAGTCCGTATTGATGTTGGTCAGAGTCAGTAGTGATGTTGGTTAGAGTCAGTATGGATGTTGGTTAGAGTCAGTAGTGATGTTGGTTAGAGTCAGAGTCCGTAATGATGTTGGTCAGAGTCAGTAGTGATGTTGGTCAGAGTCAGTATTGATGTTGGTTAGAGTCAGTAGTGATGTTGGTTAGAGTCAGTAGGTGATGTTGGTCAGAGTCAGTAGAGATGTTGGTTAGAGTCAGTATGGATGTTGGTTAGAGTCAGTATTGATGTTGGTTAGAGTCAGTAGTGATGTTGGTTAGAGTCAGAAGTGATGTTGGTTAGAGTCAGTAGTGATGTTGGTTAGAGTCAGTAGTGGTGTTGGTCAGAGTCGGTATTGATGTTGGTTAGAGTCAGTAGTGATGTTGCTTAGAGTCAGTAGTGATGTTGGTTAGAGTAAGTATTGATGTTGGTTAGAGTCAGTAGTGATGTTGCTTAGAGTCAGTAGTGATGTTGGTCAAAGTCAGTATTGATGTTGGTTAGAGTCAGTAGTGATGTTGCTTAGAGTCAGTAGTGATGTTGGTCAGAGTCAGTATTGATGTTGGTTAGAGTCAGTAGTGATGTTGGTTAGAGTCAGTAGTGATGTTGCTTAAAGTCAGTAGTGATGTTGCTTAGAGTCAGTAGTGATGTTGCTTAGAGTCAGTAGTGATGTTGCTTAGAGTCAGAGTCCGTATTGATGTTGGTCAGAGTCAGTAGTGATGTTAGTTAGAGTCAGTAGTGATGTTGGTTAGAGTCAGTGTTGATGTTGGTTAGAGTCAGTAGTGATGTTGGTTAGAGTCAGTAGTGGTGTTGGTCAGAGTCAGTATTGATGTTGGTTAGAGTCAGTAGTGATGTTGCTTAGAGTCAGTATTGATGTTGGTTAGAGTAAGTATTGATGTTGGTTAGAGTCAGTAGTGATGTTGGTTAGAGTCAGTAGTGATGTTGGTCAAAGTCAGTATTGATGTTTGTCAAAGTCAGTATTGATGTTGGTTAGAGTCAGTAGTGATGTTGCTTAGAGTCAGTAGTGATGTTGGTCAGAGTCAGTATTGATTTACATTTACATTTAAGTCATTTAGCAGACGCTCTTATCCAGAGCGACTTACAAATTGGAAAGTTCATACATATTCATCCTGGTCCCCCCGTGGGGAATGAACCCACAACCCTGGCGTTGCAAGCGCCATGCTCTACCAACTGAGCCACACGGGACCACAATGATGTTGGTTAGAGTCAGTAGTGATGTTGGTTAGAGTCAGTAGTGATGTTGCTTAAAGTCAGTAGTGATGTTGCTTAGAGTCAGTAGTGATGTTGCTTAGAGTCAGTAGTGATGTTGCTTAGAGTCAGAGTCCGTATTGATGTTGGTCAGAGTCAGTAGTGATGTTAGTTAGAGTCAGTAGTGATGTTGGTTAGAGTCAGTGTTGATGTTGGTTAGAGTCAGTAGTGATGTTGGTTAGAGTCAGTAGTGATGTTGGTTAGAGACAGTATTGATGTTGGTTAGAGTCAGTATTGATGTTGGTTAGAGTCAGTAGTGATGTTGGTCAGAGTCAGTAGTGATGTTGCTTAGAGTCAGTAGTGATGTTGGTTAGAGTCAGTAGTGATGTTGGTCAGAGTCAGTAGTGATGTTGCTTAAAGTCAGTAGTGATGTTGCTTAGAGTCAGTAGTGATGTTGCTTAGAGTCAGTAGTGATGTTGGTTAGAGTCAGAGTCCGTATTGATGTTGGTCAGAGTCAGTAGTGATGTTGGTTAGAGTCAGTAGTTATGTTGGTTAGAGTCAGTATTGATGTTGGTTAGAGTTAGTAGTGATGTTGGTTAGAGTCAGTAGTGATGTTGGTTAGAGTCAGTAGTGTTGATGTTGGTTAGAGTCAGTAGTGATGTTGGTTAGAGTCAGTAGTGATGTTGGTTAGAGTCAGTAGTGATGTTGGTTAGAGTCAGTAGTGATGTTGGTTAGAGTCAGTAGTGTTGATGTTGGTTAGAGTCAGTAGTGTTGATGTTGGTTAGAGTCAGTAGTGTTGATGTTGGTTAGAGTCAGTATTGATGTTGGTTAGAGTCAGTAGTGATGTTGGTCAGAGTCAGTGATTATGTTGGTTAGAGTCAGTAGTGATGTTGGTCAGAGTCAGTAGTGATGTTGGTTAGAGTCAGTAGTGATGTTGGTTAGAGTCAGTAGTGATGTTGGTTAGAGTCAGTAGTGATGTTGGTCAGAGTCAGTATTGATGTTGGTTAGAGTCAGTAGTGATGTTGGTTATAGTCAGTAGTGATGTTGGTTAGAGTCAGAGTCCGTATTGATGTTGGTCAGAGTCAGTAGTGATGTTGGTCAGAGTCAGTAGTGATGTTGGTTAGAGTCAGTAGTGATGTTGGTTAGAGTCAGTAGTGATGTTGGTTAGAGTCAGTAGTGATGTTGGTTAGAGTCAGTAGTGATGTTGGTTATAGTCAGTAGTGATGTTGGTTAGAGTCAGAGTCCGTATTGATGTTGGTCAGAGTCAGTAGTGATGTTGGTCAGAGTCAGTAGTGATGTTGGTCAGAGTCAGTAGTGATGTTGGTTAGAGTCAGTAGTGATGTTGGTTAGAGTCAGTAGTGATGTTGGTTAGAGTCAGTAGTGATGTTGGTTAGAGTCAGTAGTGATGTTGGTTAGAGTCAGTAGTGATGTTGGTCAGAGTCAGTATTGATGTTGGTTAGAGTCAGTAGTGATGTTGGTTAGAGTCAGTAGTGATGTTGGTCAGAGTCCGTATTGATGTTGGTCAGAGTCAGTAGTGATGTTGGTTAGAGTCAGTATGGATGTTGGTTAGAGTCAGTAGTGATGTTGGTTAGAGTCAGAGTCCGTAATGATGTTGGTCAGAGTCAGTAGTGATGTTGGTCAGAGTCAGTATTGATGTTGGTTAGAGTCAGTAGTGATGTTGGTTAGAGTCAGTAGGTGATGTTAGTCAGAGTCAGTAGTGATGTTGGTTAGAGTCAGTATGGATGTTGGTTAGAGTCAGTATTGATGTTGGTTAGAGTCAGTAGTTATGTTGGTTAGAGTCAGAAGTGATGTTGGTTAGAGTCAGTAGTGATGTTGGTTAGAGTCAGTAGGGGTGTTGGTCAGTCAGTAGTGATGTTGGTTAGAGTCAGAAGTGATGTTGGTTAGAGTCAGTAGTGATGTTGGTTAGAGTCAGTAGTGATGTTGGTTAGAGTCAGTATTGATGTTGGTTAGAGTCAGTAGTGATGTTGGTTAGAGTCAGTAGTGATGTTGGTTAGAGTCAGTAGTGTTGATGTTGGTTAGAGTCAGTAGTGATAATGGTTAGAGTCAGTAGTGATGTTGGTTAGAGTCAGTAGTGATGTTGGTTAGAGTCAGTTGTGTTGATGTTGGTTAGAGTCAGTAGTGATGTTGGTTATAGTCAGTGTTGATGTTGGTTAGAGTCAGTATTGATGTTGGTTAGAGTCAGTAGTGATGTTGGTTAGAGTCATTATTGATGTTGTTTAGAGTCAGTAGTGATGTTGGTTAGAGTCAGTAGTGTTGATGTTGGTTAGAGTCAGTAGTGATGTTGGTTAGAGTCAGTAGTGATGTTGGTCAGAGTCAGTGATGATGTTGGTTAGAGTCAGTAGTGAAGTTGGTTAGAGTCAGTAGTGATGTTGGTTAGAGTCAGTAGTGATGTTGGTTAGAGTCAGTAGTGTTGATAATGGTTAGAGTCAGCAGTGATGTTGGTTAGAGTCAGTAGTGATGTTGGTTAGAGTCAGTAGTGATGTTGGTTAGAGTCAGTAGTGATGTTGGTTAGAGTCAGTAGTGATGTTGGTCAGTCAGTAGTGATGTTGGTTAGAGTCAGAAGTGATGTTGGTTAGAGTCAGTAGTGATGTTGGTTAGAGTCAGTAGTGATGTTGGTTAGAGTCAGTAGTGATGTTGGTTAGAGTCAGTAGTGTTGATGTTGGTTAGAGTCAGTAGTGTTGATGTTGGTTAGAGTCAGTAGTGATGTTGGTTAGAGTCAGTAGTGATGTTGGTCAGAGTCAGTGATGATGTTGGTTAGAGTCAGTAGTGATGTTGGTCAGAGTCAGTAGTGATGTTGGTTAGAGTCAGTAGTGATGTTGGTTAGAGAAAGTAGTGATGTTGGTTAGAGTCAGTAGTGATGTTGGTCACAGTCAGTATTGATGTTGGTTAGAGTCAGTAGTGATGTTGGTTAGAGTCAGTAGTGATGTTAGTTAGAGTCAGTAGTGATGTTAGTTAGAGTCAGTAGTGATGTTGGTTATAGTCAGTAGTGATGTTGGTTAGAGTCAGAGTCCGTATTGATGTTGGTCAGAGTCAGTAGTGATGTTGGTCAGAGTCAGTAGTGATGTTGGTTAGAGTCAGTAGTGATGTTGGTTAGAGTCAGTAGTGATGTTGGTTAGAGTCAGTAGTGATGTTGGTCAGAGTCAGTATTGATGTTGGTTAGAGTCAGTAGTGATGTTGGTTAGAGTCAGTAGTGATGTTGGTTATAGTCAGTAGTGATGTTAGTTAGAGTCAGAGTCCGTATTGATGTTGGTCAGAGTCAGTAGTGATGTTGGTTAGAGTCAGTATGGATGTTGGTTAGAGTCAGTAGTGATGTTGGTTAGAGTCAGAGTCCGTAATGATGTTGGTCAGAGTCAGTAGTGATGTTGGTCAGAGTCAGTATTGATGTTGGTTAGAGTCAGTAGTGATGTTGGTTAGAGTCAGTAGGTGATGTTGGTCAGAGTCAGTAGAGATGTTGGTTAGAGTCAGTATGGATGTTGGTTAGAGTCAGTATTGATGTTGGTTAGAGTCAGTAGTGATGTTGGTTAGAGTCAGAAGTGATGTTGGTTAGAGTCAGTAGTGATGTTGGTTAGAGTCAGTAGTGGTGTTGGTCAGAGTCGGTATTGATGTTGGTTAGAGTCAGTAGTGATGTTGCTTAGAGTCAGTAGTGATGTTGGTTAGAGTAAGTATTGATGTTGGTTAGAGTCAGTAGTGATGTTGCTTAGAGTCAGTAGTGATGTTGGTCAAAGTCAGTATTGATGTTGGTTAGAGTCAGTAGTGATGTTGCTTAGAGTCAGTAGTGATGTTGGTCAGAGTCAGTATTGATGTTGGTTAGAGTCAGTAGTGATGTTGGTTAGAGTCAGTAGTGATGTTGCTTAAAGTCAGTAGTGATGTTGCTTAGAGTCAGTAGTGATGTTGCTTAGAGTCAGTAGTGATGTTGCTTAGAGTCAGAGTCCGTATTGATGTTGGTCAGAGTCAGTAGTGATGTTAGTTAGAGTCAGTAGTGATGTTGGTTAGAGTCAGTGTTGATGTTGGTTAGAGTCAGTAGTGATGTTGGTTAGAGTCAGTAGTGGTGTTGGTCAGAGTCAGTATTGATGTTGGTTAGAGTCAGTAGTGATGTTGCTTAGAGTCAGTATTGATGTTGGTTAGAGTAAGTATTGATGTTGGTTAGAGTCAGTAGTGATGTTGGTTAGAGTCAGTAGTGATGTTGGTCAAAGTCAGTATTGATGTTTGTCAAAGTCAGTATTGATGTTGGTTAGAGTCAGTAGTGATGTTGCTTAGAGTCAGTAGTGATGTTGGTCAGAGTCAGTATTGATTTACATTTACATTTAAGTCATTTAGCAGACGCTCTTATCCAGAGCGACTTACAAATTGGAAAGTTCATACATATTCATCCTGGTCCCCCCGTGGGGAATGAACCCACAACCCTGGCGTTGCAAGCGCCATGCTCTACCAACTGAGCCACACGGGACCACAATGATGTTGGTTAGAGTCAGTAGTGATGTTGGTTAGAGTCAGTAGTGATGTTGCTTAAAGTCAGTAGTGATGTTGCTTAGAGTCAGTAGTGATGTTGCTTAGAGTCAGTAGTGATGTTGCTTAGAGTCAGAGTCCGTATTGATGTTGGTCAGAGTCAGTAGTGATGTTAGTTAGAGTCAGTAGTGATGTTGGTTAGAGTCAGTGTTGATGTTGGTTAGAGTCAGTAGTGATGTTGGTTAGAGTCAGTAGTGATGTTGGTTAGAGACAGTATTGATGTTGGTTAGAGTCAGTATTGATGTTGGTTAGAGTCAGTAGTGATGTTGGTCAGAGTCAGTAGTGATGTTGCTTAGAGTCAGTAGTGATGTTGGTTAGAGTCAGTAGTGATGTTGGTCAGAGTCAGTAGTGATGTTGCTTAAAGTCAGTAGTGATGTTGCTTAGAGTCAGTAGTGATGTTGCTTAGAGTCAGTAGTGATGTTGGTTAGAGTCAGAGTCCGTATTGATGTTGGTCAGAGTCAGTAGTGATGTTGGTTAGAGTCAGTAGTTATGTTGGTTAGAGTCAGTATTGATGTTGGTTAGAGTTAGTAGTGATGTTGGTTAGAGTCAGTAGTGATGTTGGTTAGAGTCAGTAGTGTTGATGTTGGTTAGAGTCAGTAGTGATGTTGGTTAGAGTCAGTAGTGATGTTGGTTAGAGTCAGTAGTGATGTTGGTTAGAGTCAGTAGTGATGTTGGTTAGAGTCAGTAGTGTTGATGTTGGTTAGAGTCAGTAGTGTTGATGTTGGTTAGAGTCAGTAGTGTTGATGTTGGTTAGAGTCAGTATTGATGTTGGTTAGAGTCAGTAGTGATGTTGGTCAGAGTCAGTGATTATGTTGGTTAGAGTCAGTAGTGATGTTGGTCAGAGTCAGTAGTGATGTTGGTTAGAGTCAGTAGTGATGTTGGTTAGAGTCAGTAGTGATGTTGGTTAGAGTCAGTAGTGATGTTGGTCAGAGTCAGTATTGATGTTGGTTAGAGTCAGTAGTGATGTTGGTTATAGTCAGTAGTGATGTTGGTTAGAGTCAGAGTCCGTATTGATGTTGGTCAGAGTCAGTAGTGATGTTGGTCAGAGTCAGTAGTGATGTTGGTTAGAGTCAGTAGTGATGTTGGTTAGAGTCAGTAGTGATGTTGGTTAGAGTCAGTAGTGATGTTGGTTAGAGTCAGTAGTGATGTTGGTTAGAGTCAGTAGTGATGTTGGTCAGAGTCAGTATTGATGTTGGTTAGAGTCAGTAGTGATGTTGGTTAGAGTCAGTAGTGATGTTGGTCAGAGTCCGTATTGATGTTGGTCAGAGTCAGTAGTGATGTTGGTTAGAGTCAGTATGGATGTTGGTTAGAGTCAGTAGTGATGTTGGTTAGAGTCAGAGTCCGTAATGATGTTGGTCAGAGTCAGTAGTGATGTTGGTCAGAGTCAGTATTGATGTTGGTTAGAGTCAGTAGTGATGTTGGTTAGAGTCAGTAGGTGATGTTAGTCAGAGTCAGTAGTGATGTTGGTTAGAGTCAGTATGGATGTTGGTTAGAGTCAGTATTGATGTTGGTTAGAGTCAGTAGTTATGTTGGTTAGAGTCAGAAGTGATGTTGGTTAGAGTCAGTAGTGATGTTGGTTAGAGTCAGTAGGGGTGTTGGTCAGAGTCAGTATTGATGTTGGTTAGAGTCAGTAGTGATGTTGCTTAGGGTCAGTAGTGATGTTGGTTAGAGTCAGTATTGATGTTGGTTAGAGTCAGTAGTGATGTTGCTTAGAGTCAGTAGTGATGTTGGTCAAAGTCAGTATTGATGTTGGTTAGAGTCAGTAGTGATGTTGCTTAGAGTCAGTAGTGATGTTGGTCAGAGTCAGTATTGATGTTGGTTAGAGTCAGTAGTGATGTTGGTTAGAGTCAGTAGTGATGTTGCTTAAAGTCAGTAGTGATGTTGTTTAGAGTCAGTAGTGATGTTGCTTAGAGTCAGTAGTGATGTTGCTTAGAGTCAGAGTCCGTATTGATGTTGGTCAGAGTCAGTAGTGATGTTGGTTAGAGTCAGTAGTGATGTTGGTTAGAGTCAGTAGTGATGTTGGTTAGAGTCAGTAGTGATGTTGGTTAGAGTCAGTAGTGATGTTGGTTAGAGTCAGTATTGATGTTGGTTAGAGTCAGTATTGATGTTGGTTAGAGTCAGTAGTGATGTTGGTCAGAGTCAGTAGTGATGTTGCTTAGAGTCAGTAGTGATGTTGGTTAGAGTCAGTAGTGATGTTGGTCAGAGTCAGTAGTGATGTTGCTTAAAGTCAGTAGTGATGTTGCTTAGAGTCAGTAGTGATGTTGGTTAGAGTCAGAGTCCGTATTGATGTTGGTCAGAGTCAGTAGTGATGTTGGTTAGAGTCAGTAGTTATGTTGGTTAGAGTCAGTAGTGATGTTGGTTAGAGTTAGTAGTGATGTTGGTTAGAGTAAGTAGTGATGTTGGTTAGAGTCAGTAGTGTTGATGTTGGTTAGAGTCAGTAGTGATGTTGGTTAGAGTCAGTAGTGATGTTGGTTAGAGTCAGTAGTGATGTTGGTTAGAGTCAGTAGTGATGTTGGTTAGAGTCAGTAGTGTTGATGTTGGTCAGAGTCAGTAGTGTTGATGTTGGTCAGAGTCAGTAGTGTTGATGTTGGTTAGAGTCAGTAATGATGTTGGTTAGAGTCAGTATTGATGTTGGTTAGAGTCAGTAGTGAAGTTGGTGAGAGTCAGTAGTGATGTTGGTTAGAATCAGTAGTGATGTTGGTTAGAGTCAGTAGTGTTGATGTTGGTTAGAGTCAGTAGTGATGTTGGTCAGAGTCAGTAGTGATGTTGGTCAGAGTCAGTGGTGATGTTGGTTAGAGTCTGTATCGATGTTGGTTAGAGTCAGTAGTGGTGTTGGTCAGAGTCAGTAGTGTTGATGTTGGTTAGAGTCAGTAGTGATGTTGGTTAGAGTCAGTATCGATGTTGGTTAGAGTCAGTAGTGAAGTTGGTTAGAGTCAGTAGTGATGTTGGTTAGAGTCAGTAGTGATGTTGGTTAGAGTCAGTAGTGTTGATGTTGGTTAGAGTCAGTAGTGATAATGGTTAGAGTCAGTAGTGATGTTGGTTAGAGTCAGTAGTGATATTGGTTAGAGTCAGTAGTGTTGATGTTGGTTAGAGTCAGTAGCTATGTTGGTTATAGTCAGTGTTGATGTTGGTTAGAGTCAGTAGTGATGTTGGTTAGAGTCAGTAGTGATGTTGGTTAGAGTCAGTATTGATGTTGTTTAGAGTCAGTAGTGATGTTGGTTAGAGTCAGTAGTGTTGATGTTGGTTTGAGTCAGTAGTGATGTTGGTTAGATCCAGTAGTGGTGTTGGTTAGAGTCAGTAGTGATGTTGGTTAGAGTCAGTAATGATGTTGGTTAGAGTCAGTAGTGATGTTGGTTAGAGTCAGTAGTGATGTTGGTTAGAGTCAGTAGTGATGTTGGTTAGAGTCAGTAGTGATGTTGGTTAGAGTCAGTAGTGATGTTGGTTAGAGTCAGTATTGATGTTGTTTAGAGTCAGTAGTGATGTTGGTCAGAGTCAGTAGTGATGTTGGTTAGAGTCAGTAGTGTTGATGTTGGTTTGAGTCAGTAGTGATGTTGGTTTGAGTCAGTAGTGATGTTGGTTAGAGTCAGTAGTGTTGTTGGTTTGAGTCAGTAGTGATGTTTGTTAGAGTCAGTAGTGATGTTGGTTAGAGTCAGTAGTGATGTTGGTTAGAGTCAGTGTTGATGTTGGTTAGAGTCAGTAGTGATGTTGGTTAGAGTCAGTAGTGATGTTGGTTAGAGTCAGTAGTGTTGATGTTGGTTTGAGTCAGTAGTGATGTTGGTTAGAGTCATTGTTGATGTTGGTTAGAGTCAGTAGTGATGTTGGTTAGAGTCAGTAGTGATGTTGGTTAGAGTCAGTAGTGTTGATGTTGGTTAGAGTCAGTAGTGATGTTGGTTAGAGTCAGTAGTGATGTTGGTTATTGTCAGAAGTGTTGATGTTGGTTAGAGTCAGTAGTGATGTTGCTTAGAGTCAGTAGTGTTGATGTTGGTTAGAGTCAGTATCGTTGATGTTGGTTAGAGTCAGTAGTGATGTTGGTCAGTCAGTAGTGATGTTGGTTAGAGTCAGAAGTGATGTTGGTTAGAGTCAGTAGTGATGATGGTTAGAGTCAGTAGTGATGTTGGTTAGAGTCAGTAGTGATGTTGTTTAGAGTCAATAGTGATGTTGGTTAGAGTCAGTAGTGTTGATGTTGGTTAGAATCAGTAGTGTTGATGTTGGTTAGAGTCAGTAGTGATGTTGGTTAGTGTCAGTAGTGATGTTGGTTAGAGTCAGTAGTGATGTTGGTTAGAGTCAGTAGTGATGTTGGTTAGAGTCAGTAGTGATGTTGGTCAGAGTCAGTATTGATGTTGGTTAGAGTCAGTAGTGATGTTGGTTAGAGTCAGTATGGATGTTGGTTAGAGTCAGTAGTGATGTTGGTTAGAGTCAGAGTCCGTATTGATGTTGGTCAGAGTCAGTAGTGATGTTGGTCAGAGTCAGTATTGATGTTGGTTAGAGTCAGTAGTGATGTTGGTTAGAGTCAGTAGGTGATGTTGGTCAGAGTCTGTAGTGATGTTGGTTAGAGTCAGTATGGATGTTGGTTAGAGTCAGTATTGATGTTGGTTAGAGTCAGTAGTGATGTTGGTTAGAGTCAGAAGTGATGTTTGTTAGAGTCAGTAGTGATGTTGGTCAGAGTCAGTATTGATGTTGGTTAGAGTCAGTAGTGATGTTGCTTAGAGTCAGCAGTGATGTTGGTTAGAGTCAGTATTGATGTTGGTTAGAGTCAGTAGTGATGTTGCTTAGAGTCAGTAGTGATGTTGCTTAAAGTCAGTAGTGATGTTGCTTAGAGTCAGTGTTGATGTTGGTTAGAGTCAGTAGTGATGTTGCTTAGAGTCAGTAGTGATGTTGGTTAGAGTCAGTATTGATGTTGGTTAGAGTCAGTAGTGATGTTGGTCAGAGTCAGTAGTGATGTTGCTTAGAGTCAGTAGTGATGTTGGTTAGAGTCAGTAGTGATGTTGGTCAGAGTCAGTAGTGATGTTGCTTAAAGTCAGTGGTGATGTTGCTTAGAGTCAGTAGTGATGTTGGTTAGAGTCAGAGTCCGTATTGATGTTGGTCAGAGTCAGTAGTGATGTTGGTTAGAGTCAGTAGTGATGTTGGTTAGAGTCAATAGTGATGTTGGTTAGAGTCAGTATTGATGTTGGTTAGAGTCAGTAGTGATGTTGGTTAGAGTCAGTAGTGATGTTGGTTAGAGTCAGTAGTGTTGATGTTGGTTAGAGTCAGTAGTGATGTTGGTTACAGTCAGTAGTGATGTTGGTTAGAGTCAGTAGTGATGTTGGTTAGAGTCAGTAGTGTTGATGTTGGTCAGAGTCAGTAGTGTTGATGTTGGTTAGAGTCAGTAGTGATGTTGGTTAGAGTCAGTATTGATGTTGGTTAGAGTCAGTAGTGAAGTTGGTTAGAGTCAGTAGTGATGTTGGTTAGAGTCAGTAGTGATGTTGGTTAGAGTCAGTAGTGATGTTGGTTAGAGTCAGTATGGATGTTGGTTAGAGTCAGTAGTGATGTTGGTTAGAGTCAGAGTCCGTATTGATGTTGGTCAGAGTCAGTAGTGATGTTGGTCAGAGTCAGTATTGATGTTGGTTAGAGTCAGTAGTGATGTTGGTTAGAGTCAGTAGGTGATGTTGGTCAGAGTCTGTAGTGATGTTGGTTAGAGTCAGTATGGATGTTGGTTAGAGTCAGTATTGATGTTGGTTAGAGTCAGTAGTGATGTTGGTTAGAGTCAGAAGTGATGTTTGTTAGAGTCAGTAGTGATGTTGGTCAGAGTCAGTATTGATGTTGGTTAGAGTCAGTAGTGATGTTGCTTAGAGTCAGCAGTGATGTTGGTTAGAGTCAGTATTGATGTTGGTTAGAGTCAGTAGTGATGTTGCTTAGAGTCAGTAGTGATGTTGCTTAAAGTCAGTAGTGATGTTGCTTAGAGTAAGTAGTGATGTTGCTTAGAGTCAGTAGTGATGTTGCTTAGAGTCAGAGTCCGTATTGATGTTGGTCAGAGTCAGTAGTGATGTTGGTTAGAGTCAGTAGTGATGTTGGTCAGAGTCAGTAGTGATGTTGGTTAGAGTCAGTAGTGATGTTGGTCAGAGTCAGTAGTGATGTTGGTTAGAGTCAGTGTTGATGTTGGTTAGAGTCAGTGTTGATGTTGGTTAGAGTCAGTAGTGATGTTGCTTAGAGTCAGTAGTGATGTTGGTTAGAGTCAGTATTGATGTTGGTTAGAGTCAGTAGTGATGTTGGTCAGAGTCAGTAGTGATGTTGGTTAGAGTCAGTAGTGATGTTGGTCAGAGTCAGTAGTGATGTTGGTCAGAGTCAGTAGTGATGTTGCTTAAAGTCAGTGGTGATGTTGCTTAGAGTCAGTAGTGATGTTGGTTAGAGTCAGAGTCCGTATTGATGTTGGTCAGAGTCAGTAGTGATGTTGGATAGAGTCAGTAGTGATGTTGGTTAGAGTCAATAGTGATGTTGGTTAGAGTCAGTATTGATGTTGGTTAGAGTCAGTAGTGATGTTGGTTAGAGTCAGTAGTGATGTTGGTTAGAGTCAGTAGTGTTGATGTTGGTTACAGTCAGTAGTGATGTTGGTTAGAGTCAGTAGTGATGTTGGTTAGAGTCAGTAGTGATGTTGGTTAGAGTCAGTAGTGATGTTGGTTAGAGTCAGTAGTGTTGATGTTGGTCAGAGTCAGTAGTGTTGATGTTGGTTAGAGTCAGTAGTGATGTTGGTTAGAGTCAGTAGTGAAGTTGGTTAGAGTCAGTAGTGATGTTGGTTAGAGTCAGTAGTGATGTTGGTTAGAGTCAGTAGTGATGTTGGTTAGAGTCAGTAGTGTTGATGTTGGTTAGAGTCAGTAGTGATGTTGGTTAGAGTCAGTGGTGTTGATGTTGGTTAGAGTCAGTAGTGATAATGGTTAGAGTCAGTAGTGTTGATGTTGGTTAGAGTCAGTAGTGATGTTGGTTAGAGTCAGTAGTGATGTTGGTTAGAGTCAGTAGTGTTGATGTTGGTTAGAGTCAGTAGTGATGTTGGTTAGAGTCAGTGTTGATGTTGGTTAGAGTCAGTAGTGATGTTGGTTAGAGTCAGTAGTGATGTTGGTTAGAGTCAGTAGTGATGTTGGTTAGAGTCAGTGTTGATGTTGGTCAGAGTCAGTAGTGATGTTGGTCAGAGTCAGTAGTGATGTTGGTTAGAGTCAGTAGTGTTGATGTTGGTTAGAGTCAGTAGTGATGTTGGTTAGAGTCAGTATTGATGTTGTTTAGAGTCAGTAGTGATGTTGGTTAGATTCAGTATTGATGTTTGTTAGAGTCAGTAGTGATGTTGGTTAGAGTCAGTAGTGTTGTTGGTTTGAGTCAGTAGTGATGCTGGTTAGAGTCAGTAGTGATGCTGGTTAGAGTCAGCGTTGATGTTGGTTAGAGTCAGTAGTGATGTTGGTTAGAGTCAGTAGTGATGTTGGTTAGAGTCAGTAGTGATGTTGGTTAGAGTCAGTAGTGATGTTGGTTAGAGTCAGTAGTGTTGATGTTGGTCAGAGTCAGTAGTGTTGATGTTGGTTAGAGTCAGTAGTGATGTTGGTTAGAGTCAGTAGTGAAGTTGGTTAGAGTCAGTAGTGATGTTGGTTAGAGTCAGTAGTGATGTTGGTTAGAGTCAGTAGTGATGTTGGTTAGAGTCAGTAGTGTTGATGTTGGTTAGAGTCAGTAGTGATGTTGGTTAGAGTCAGTGGTGTTGATGTTGGTTAGAGTCAGTAGTGATAATGGTTAGAGTCAGTAGTGTTGATGTTGGTTAGAGTCAGTAGTGATGTTGGTTAGAGTCAGTAGTGATGTTGGTTAGAGTCAGTAGTGATGTTGGTTAGAGTCAGTAGTGTTGATGTTGGTTAGAGTCAGTAGTGATGTTGGTTAGAGTCAGTGTTGATGTTGGTTAGAGTCAGTAGTGATGTTGGTTAGAGTCAGTAGTGATGTTGGTTAGAGTCAGTAGTGATGTTGGTTAGAGTCAGTGTTGATGTTGGTCAGAGTCAGTAGTGATGTTGGTCAGAGTCAGTAGTGATGTTGGTTAGAGTCAGTAGTGTTGATGTTGGTTAGAGTCAGTAGTGATGTTGGTTAGAGTCAGTATTGATGTTGTTTAGAGTCAGTAGTGATGTTGGTTAGATTCAGTATTGATGTTTGTTAGAGTCAGTAGTGATGTTGGTTAGAGTCAGTAGTGTTGTTGGTTTGAGTCAGTAGTGATGCTGGTTAGAGTCAGTAGTGATGCTGGTTAGAGTCAGTGTTGATGTTGGTTAGAGTCAGTAGTGATGTTGGTTAGAGTCAGTAGTGATGTTGGTTAGAGTCAGTAGTGATGTTGGTTAGAGTCAGTAGTGATGTTGGTTAGAGTCAGTAGTGATGTTGGTTAGAGTCAGTAGTGATGTTGGTTAGAGTCAGTA
>NW_026601672.1:0-5000 GCF_029448725.1 Salvelinus fontinalis
TAAATACCAGATAACCTGCCAGACACAAATTAAACATTACAGGAGTTAGATTGCAGCACACAGTCGTATTCCATCTGAATAACAGAACGGAGAACCGTGGCTACCCGGGGGCCATTAGAAAACACCAGATTCTTCACTTTCTCTCGTTGCTGACTGGAATCCCCCCCCAACCCCCCCCTCAAAAAACCCACCATCAAATCCCACACCACCATGCGATCATTCACAAACAAAATACCTCGAAATTACATTTGATTTACAAATTTAAAAACGGTAAAACTCTTAAATAAATAGTACAAAAAAAGTTTACATTGTCTTTACATTGTCTTTTCAATAAAATATTTTATTGTCTTACATTGTCTTTTCAATAAAATATTTTTTTAATGTTTTATTTCACCATGCAGTGGAGATGATATCGGTGCAAAATGCGTCGGATTAAACTATATCGAGGAGACCAGCAGGAAAAAGACCCCAAAAATCTCACCTGTCTGACGGACATCGAGAGTCTCCATCCCCTCGGTTAAACGCAACAGTTTCCACTATATGATCCGTGTCCAAAATGCATTAATCTATAGCTGTCCTTGAACGCACCGTGCACTTTGTGGCCGATTGTTGTGCGTCTGTCTGTCTGTTCGCGTCGCGCCCATTTACTTTTACTTTCGATCAGAAACCTCATTGTGCGTCTGTTCTCTACTCTCTCTCTCTCTCTCCCAGTCGTTTCCACTGATCTACAAACTTAAAGACACGTGCTTTCATCACTCAGACCAAAGGGGTGTATGGCTACAATTTGATAAAGGAGAGATTGATGTAGACCTGGGAAACACCACTAATACCTGACTAACTATTGGTAATGTTAAAGAGCTGATTATGTTGCAGGGAGGGAAAAAAGCAGGACAAAAAGACAGAATAAGACAGAGAGTCTCCTGGACCAGAGGACCTCTCCCTCTTTCTCTCCCTTCTCCCTCCCTTCTCCCCCTTTCTCTCTCTCCCTCCCTTCTCCCTCTTTCTCTCCCTCCCTCCCTTCTCCCTCTCTCCCTCCCGTCTCCCTCTTTCTCTCCCTCCCTCCCTTCTCACTCTTTCTCTCCCTCCCTCTCTCTCCCTCCCTTCTCCCTCTTTCTCTCCCTCCCTCCCCCCCTCCCTCTGTTTTTTAGAGGAGGAAATACATAGGAGTTTGGCTTCAATCTAGGTAGGAAAGTACCAGCCATACCAGCCTGTCTATCTGTGTGGCAATATGCCATAACCAGTCTGATAGGCACACACACGCACAGGCACAACCTAAACAGATACCAGCCACGCCACTTTGTTCATCAGACTTTTTTTCCCTTCAAGGAAATGCCGCCACACCCCCCTTTCATTCCTTTCTCTGACATTGTAGCTAGCACGGTAATACCAGTTGGGTTACCAGGCACTGACATAATCTAATCAAACAAATGCCATACGCAAAAAAAAAAAAAAACACGCAAGTGTGTCCTCAAAAGCTCGTAATTAACACAGAACGTCAACAAACGGACGAGCTCCGTTTAAAATGCCCTCCAGCATTCCTACATGTTACGACGTGAAAAATGTAAACACGACGTATCATTTCTTCCGCAGCCATGCGGGGCGGTGCTGTAACCTGGTTCATTGATCTGATCTAGAAACTATTCATTAAAGTAGCCTACTTTTTTTTTCATTTTTTTTTTCATTGATAAAACAAATTTAATCTCAGCAACTGTTCAGACAATAAAACCAAACAACAAGAATTAATCGAAAAAGGTATTTTGTTCAGAATACCAACTGATTACAGCCTATTGTTCAGTGTTAAAACCTGCTGTAGTCAACAGTGATGAGTTATGCTGTGCGTATAAACAACTGATTACAGCCAATTGTTCAGTGTTAAAACCTCCATTTCCTCCACCAGTGGTGTAAAGTACTTAAGTATAAATACTTTAAAGTACTACTACACTTTTTGGGGGGGTATCTGTACTTTACTATTTATGTTTTTTGAAGACTTTAACTTTTACTTCACTACATTCCTGAAGAAAGTAAAATTTATTTTTTACTCCATACATTGTCCCCTGACACCCAAAGGTATTCGTCCATTTTGAATGCTGAGCAGGACAGGAAAATTATCTAATTCACTCACTTAAAAAGAGACAATCCGTGACCATCTCTGCTGCATCTTATCTGGCAGACTCCCTAAACAGAGAACATCCCTGGTCATCCATACTGCCTCTGATCTGGAGGACTCACTAAACAGAGAACATCCCTGGTCATCCCTACTGCCTCTGATCTGGAGGATTCACTAAACAGAGAACATCCCTGGTCATCCCTACTGCCTCTGATCTGGAGGACTCACTAAACAGAGAACATCCCTGGTCATCCCTACTGCCTCTGATCTGGAGGACTCACTAAACAGAGAACATCCCTGGTCATCCCTACTGCCTCTGATCTGGAGGACTCCCTAAACAGAGAACATCCCTGGTCATCCCTACTGCCTCTGATCTGGAGAACTCACTAAACAGAGAACATCCCTGGTCATCCCTACTGCCTCTGATCTGGAGGACTCGCTAAACAGAGAACATCTCTGGTCATCCCTACTGCCTCTGATCTGGCAGACTCCCTAAACAGAGAACATCCCTGGTCATCCCTACTGCCTCTGATCTGGAGGACTCACTAAACAGAGAACATCCCTGGTCATCCCTACTGCCTCTGATCTGGCGGACTCACTACACAGAGAACATCCCTGGTCATCCCTACTGCCTCTGATCTGGCAGACTCACTAAACAGAGAACATCCCTGGTCATCCCTACTGCCTCTGATCTGGCGGACTCACTAAACAGAGAACATCTCTGGTCATCCCTACTGCCTCTGATCTGGCAGACTCACTAAACACAAATGCTTTGTTTTTAAATGATGTTTGAGTGTTGGAGTGTGACCCTGGCTATCCGTAAATTAAAATAACAAGACAATTGTGCCGCCTGGTTTGCTCAATATAAGGAATTTATAATTATTTATACTTTCACTTTTGATACTTAAGTATATTTAAAACCAAATTCTTTTAAACAAGTAGTATTTTACTGGGTGACTTTCACTTTCACCTTGAGTCATTTTCTATTAAGGTATCTTTACTCATCTATGATTGGGTATTTTTTCCACCGCTGGTCTCTCTCTCGCCACGGTTACACCTTCGCATTAAGATGTGGTGATCGTCATCCGATCGAGACGATCCGATCACTATCTGACGGCGATTTGGTGCGTCTACAAATGGTAAATAAATGTGTTTCTAGCTGGCAACTGGGTCTGTGATCGGATTTCACTGTGATCAGATTTCTCTGTGATCAGATTTAACTGTGATCAGATTTCCCTGTGATCAGATTTCACTGTGATTAGATTTCTCTGTGATCAGATTTCTCTGTGATCAGATTTCTCTGTGATCAGATTTCTCTGTGATCAGATTTCACTGTGATCAGATTTCACTGTGATCAGATTTCATTGTGATCAGATTTCACTGTGATCAGATTTCACTGTGATCAGATTTCTCTGTGATCAGATTTCCCTGTGATCAGATTTCATTGTGATCAGATTTCACTGTGATCAGATTTCCCTGTGATCAGATTTCATTGTGATCAGATTTCACTTTGATCAGATTTCTCTGTGATCAGATTTCTCTGTGATCAGATTTCACTGTGATCAGATTTCTCTGTGATCAGATTTCACTGTGATCAGATTTCTCTGTGATCAGATTTCTCTATGATCAGATTTCACTGTGATCAGATTGCTCTGTGATCAGATTTCTCTGTGATCAGATTTCTCTGTGATCAAATTTCTCTGTGATCAGATTTCACTGTGATCAGATTTCTCTGTGATCAGATTTCATTGTGATCAGATTTCCCTGCTCGCTTCCTGTATGCACATTAATCCAACCTGCCTTGGACCTCTCCGAATGACACAGTAGAAACAGGTTCGGTTACAGTCATTTTCTATTAAGGTATCTTTACGTTTACTCAAGTACGACAATCGGGTAATTTTTCCAGCACTGTCCCCGCACACACCCCTCAGGTCTTTCCATGACATCGCACTCAAATACCAAACAGCAGCTTTGACTCAAATCCAAACTAAACATAGTCAAAGGCTAACCGTGTTATTATAAGAGCTGCCGGTATGAACACACCTGTCTACCTGTAGATGGCAGAGAGATAACTGAGTGTCTGTGGATTAGTGTCTACTAACTGAATGTCCATATCATTATGATGTCTACTAACTGAATGACCATATCATTATGATGTCTACTAACTGAATGACCATATCATTATGATGTCTACTAACTGAATGACCATATCATTATGATGTCTACTAACTGAATGACCATATCATTATGATGTCTACTAACTGAATGACCATATCATTATGATGTCTACTAACTGAATGACCATATCATTATGATGTCTACTAACTGAATGACCATATCATTATGATGTCTACTAACTGAATGACCATATCATTATGATGTCTACTAACTGAATGACCATATCATTATGATGTCTACTAACTGAATGACCATATCATTATGATGTCTACTAACTGAATGACCATATCATTATGATGTCTACTAACTGAGTGACCATATCATTATGATGTCTACTAACTGAATGACCATATCATTATGATGTCTACTAACTGAATGACCATATCATTATGATGTCTACTAACTGAATGTCCATATCATTATGATGTCTACTAACTGAATGACCATATCATTATGATGTCTACTAACTGAATGACCATATCATTATGATGTCTACTAACTGAATGACCATATCATTATGATGTCTACTAACTGAATGACCATATCAGTATGATGTCTACTAACTGAATGACCATATCATTATGATGTCTACTAACTGAATGACCATATCATTATGATGTCTACTAACTGAATGTCCATATCATTATGATGTCTACTAACTGAATGACCATATCATGTCTACTAACTGAATGACCATATCATTATGATGTCTACT
>NW_026601672.1:7500-38975 GCF_029448725.1 Salvelinus fontinalis
CCACTAGACCGACCAGGGGACCACTAGACCAGGGGACCACTAGACCAGGGGACCACTAGACCAGGGGACCACTAGACCAGGGGGACCACTAGACCGACCAGGGGGACCACTAGACCAGGGGACCACTAGACCAGGGGACCACTAGACCGACCAGGGGACCACTAGACCGACCAGGGGACGACTAGACCGACCAGGGGACGACTAGACCAGGGGGACCACTAGACCGACCAGGGGACCACTAGACCGACCAGGGGGGCCACTAGACCGACCAGGGGACCACTAGATGACCAGGGGACCACTAGACCGACCAGGGGGGCCACTAGACCAGGGGGACCACTAGACCAGGGGGACCACTAGACCGACCAGGGGACCACTAGACCAGGGGACCACTAGACCAGGGGACCACTAGACCCGGGGGACCACTAGACCCGGGGGACCACTGGACCAGGGGACCACTAGACCAGGGGACCACTAGACCGACCAGGGGGAACACTAGACCAGGGGGACCACTAGACCAGGGGGACCATTAGACCGACCAGGGGGACCACTAGACCAGGGGGACCACTAGACCAGGGGACCACTAGACCAGGGGACCACTAGACCAGGGGGACCACTAGACCAGGGGGACCACTAGACCAGGGGGACCACTAGACCGACCAGGGGACCACTAGACCGACCAGGGGACCACTAGACCGACCAGGGGACCACTAGACCGACCAGGGGACCACTAGACCAGGGGATAACTAGACCAGGGGACCACTAGACCGACCAGGGGGACCACTAGACCAGGGGGACCACTAGACCAGGGGACCACTAGACCGACCAGGGGACCACTAGACCGACCAGGGGACCACTAGACCGACCAGGGGACCACTAGACCGACCAGGGGACCACTAGACCAGGGGACCACTAGACCGACCAGGGGACCACTAGACCAGGGGGACCACTAGACCAGGGGGACCACTAGACCAGGGGGACCACTAGACCAGGGGGACCACTAGACCAGGGGGACCACTAGACCGACCAGAGGGGACCACTAGACCGACCAGGGGGGACCACTAGACCAGGGGACCACTAGACCAGGGGGACCACTAGACCAGGGGGACCACTAGACCGACCAGGGGGACCACTAGACCAGGGGGACCACTAGACCAGGGGGACCACTAGACCGACCAGGGGGGACCACTAGACCAGGGGACCACTAGACCAGGGGGACCACTAGACCAACCAGGGGGACCACTAGACCAGGGGGACCACTAGACCAGGGGGACCACTAGACCGACCAGGGGACCACTAGACCAGGGGACGACTAGACCAGGGGGACCACTAGACCGACCAGGGGACCACTAGACCAGGGGGACCACTAGACCGACCAGGGGACCACTAGACCGACCAGGGGGACCACTAGACCGACCAGGGGACCACTAGACAGGGGGACCACTAGACCAGGGGGACCACTAGACCGACCAGGGGACCACTAGACCGACCAGGGGACCACTAGACCGACCAGGGGGACCACTAGACCGACCAGGGGGACCACTAGACCGACCAGGGGACCACTAGACCAGGGGGACCACTAGACCCACCAGGGGGACCACTAGACCAGGGGGACCACTAGACCCACCAGGGGGACCACTAGACCAGGGGGACCACTAGACCAGGGGGACCACTAGACTAGGGGGACCACTAGACCAGCGGACCACTAGACCAGGGGACCACTAAACCGACCAGGGGGACCACTAGACCAGGGGGACCACTAGACCAGCGGACCACTAGACCGACCAGGGGGACCACTAGACCGACCAGGGGACCACTAGACCAGGGGGACCACTAGACCAGGGGACCACTAGACCAGGGGGACCACTAGACCAGGGGGACCACTAGACCAGGGGGACCACTAGACCGACCAGGGGACCACTAGACCGACCAGGGGGACCACTAGACCGACCAGGGGACCACTAGACCAGGGGGACCACTAGACCAGGGGGACCACTAGACCAGGGGGACCACTAGACCAGGGGGACCACTAGACCAGGGGGACCACTAGACCGACCAGGGGACCACTAGACCGACCTGGGGGACCACTAGACCAACCAGGGGACCACTAGACCGACCAGGGGGACCACTAGACCGACCAGGGGACCACTAGACCAGGGGGACCACTAGACCGACCAGGGGGACCACTAGACCAGGGGACCACTAGACCAGGGGACCACTAGACCAGCGGACCACTAGACCAGGGGACCACTAGACCGACCAGGGGGACCACTAGACCGAAGAGGGGGACCACTAGACCAGGGGACCACTAGACCGACCAGGGGGACCACTAGACCGACCTGGGGACCACTAGACCAGGGGACCACTAGACCAGGGGACCACTAGACCAGGGGACCACTAGACCAGGGGGACCACTAGACCAGGGGGACCACTAGACCCACCAGGGGGACCACTAGACCAGGGGGGACCACTAGACCAGGGGGACCACTAGACCAGGGGGACCACTAGACCAGGGGGACCACTAGACCAGGGGGACCACTAGACCAGGGGGACCACTAGACCGACCAGGGGACCACTAGACCGACCTGGGGGACCACTAGACCAACCAGGGGACCACTAGACCGACCAGGGGGACCACTAGACCGACCAGGGGACCACTAGACCAGGGGGACCACTAGACCGACCAGGGGGACCACTAGACCAGGGGACCACTAGACCAGCGGACCACTAGACCAGGGGACCACTAGACCGACCAGGGGGACCACTAGACCGAAGAGGGTGACCACTAGACCAGGGGACCACTAGACCGACCAGGGGGACCACTAGACCGACCAGGGGACCACTAGACCAGGGGACCACTAGACCAGGGGACCACTAGACCAGGGGGACCACTAGACCAGGGGGACCACTAGACCAGGGGGACCACTAGACCCACCAAGGGGACCACTAGACCAGGGGGGACCACTAGACCGACCAGGGGGACCACTAGACCAGGGGGACCACTAGACCAGGGGGACCACTAGACCAGGGGGACCACTAGACCGACCAGGGGACCACTAGACCAGGGGGACCACTAGACCAGGGGACCACTAGACCAGGGGACCACTAGACCAGGGGGACCACTAGACCAGGGGGACCACTAGACCGACCAGGGGACCACTAGACCAGTGGGACCACTAGACCAGGGGACCACTAGACCAGGGGACCACTAGACCAGGGGGACCACTAGACCAGGGGGACCACTAGACCGACCAGGGGGACCACTAGACCGACCAGGGGACCACTAGACCAGGGGACCACTAGACCGACCAGGGGACCACTAGACCAGGGGACCACTAGACCAGGGGACCACTAGACCGACCAGGGGGACCACTAGACCAGGGGACCACTAGACCGACCAGGGGACACCTAGACCAGGGGACCACTAGACCAGGGGACCACTAGACCAGGGGGACCACTAGACCGACCAGGGGGACCACTAGACCGACCAGGGGGACCACTAGACCGACCAGGGGGACCACTAGACCAGGGGACCACTAGACCAGGGGGGCCACTAGACCGACCAGGGGGAACACTAGACCAGGGGGACCACTAGACCAGGGGGACCACTAGACCGACCAGGGGACCACTAGACCAGGGGACCACTAGACCAGCGGACCACTAGACCAGGGGGACCACTAGACCAGGGGGACCACTAGACCAGGGGGACCACTAGACCAGGGGGACCACTAGACCAGGGGACCACTAGACCAGGGGGACCACTAGACCAGGGGGGACCACTAGACCAGGGGGGACCACTAGACCAGGGGGGACCACTAGACCAGGGGGGACCACTAGACCAGGGGGACCACTAGACCGACCAGGGGACCACTAGACCAGGGGGACCACTAGACCAGGGGGACCACTAGACTGACCAGGGGACCACTAGACCAGGGGGACCACTAGACCAGGGGGACCACTAGACCAGGGGGACCACTAGACCAACCAGGGGGGACCACTAGACCAGGGGACCACTAGACCGACCAGGGGGACCACTAGACCAGGGGGACCACTAGACCAGGGGGACCACTAGACCAGGGGGTCCACTAGACCGACCAGGGGACCACTAGACCAGGGGACCACTAGACCGACCAGGGGGACCACTAGACCGACCAGGGGTCCACTAGACCAGGGGGACCACTAGACCAGGGGGACCACTAGACCAGGGGACCACTAGACCGACCAGGGGGACCACTAGACTGACCAGGGGACCACTAGACCAGGGGGACCACTAGACCAGGGGGACCACTAGACCAGGGGGACCACTAGACCAGGGGGGACCACTAGACCGACCAGGGGGACCACTAGACCGAAGAGGGGGACCACTAGACCAGGGGGACCACTAGACCGACCAGGGGGACCACTAGACCGACCAGGGGGACCACTAGACCAGGGGACCACTAGACCAGGGGACCACTAGACCAGGGGACCACTAGACCAGGGGGACCACTAGACCAGGGGGACCACTAGACCGACCAGGGGACCACTAGACCAGGGGGACCACTAGACCGACCAGGGGGACCACCAGACCAGGGGACCACTAGACCAGCGGACCACTAGACCAGGGGACCACTAGACCGACCAGGGGGACCACTAGACCGACCAGGGGGACCACTAGACCGAAGAGGGGGACCACTAGACCAGGGGACCACTAGACCGACCAGGGGGACCACTAGACCGACCAGGGGACCACTAGACCAGGGGACCACTAGACCAGGGGACCACTAGACCAGGGGACCACTAGACCAGGGGGACCACTAGACCAGGGGGACCACTAGACCCACCAGGGGGACCACTAGACCCACCAGGGGGACCACTAGACCAGGGGGGACCACTAGACCGACCAGGGGGACCACTAGACCAGGGGGACCACTAGACCAGGGGGACCACTAGACCAGGGGGACCACTAGACCGACCAGGGGACCACTAGACCAGGGGGACCACTAGACCAGGGGACCACTAGACCAGGGGACCACTAGACCAGGGGGACCACTAGACCAGGGGGACCACTAGACCGACCAGGGGACCACTTGACCAGGGGGACCACTAGACCAGGGGACCACTAGACCGACCAGGGGACCACTAGACCAGGGGGACCACTAGACCAGGGGGACCACTAGACCGACCAGGGGACCACTAGACCGACCAGGGGACCACTAGACCAGGGGACCACTAGACCAGGGGACCACTAGACCGACCAGGGGACCACTAGACCAGGGGACCACTAGACCAGGGGACCACTAGACCGACCAGGGGGACCACTAGACCAGGGGACCACTAGACCGACCAGGGGACCACTAGACCAGGGGACCACTAGACCAGGGGACCACTAGACCAGGGGGACCACTAGACCGACCAGGGGGACCACTAGACCGACCAGGGGGACCACTAGACCAGGGGACCACTAGACCAGGGGGGCCACTAGACCGACCAGGGGACCACTAGACCAGGGGACCACTAGACCAGGGGACCACTAGACCGACCAGGGGACCACTAGACCAGGGGACCACTAGACCAGGGGACCACTAGACCAGGGGACCACTAGACCAGGGGGACCACTAGACCGACCAGGGGGACCACTAGACCGACCAGGGGGACCACTAGACCGACCAGGGGGACCACTAGACCAGGGGGACCACTAGACCGACCAGGGGACCACTAGACCAGGGGACCACTAGACCAGGGGACCACTAGACCAGCGGACCACTAGACCAGGGGGACCACTAGACCAGGGGGACCACTAGACCAGGGGGACAACTAGACCAGGGGGACCACTAGACCAGGGGACCACTAGACCAGGGGGACCACTAGACCAGGGGGGACCACTAGACCAGGGGGGACCACTAGACCAGGGGGGACCACTAGACCAGGGGGACCACTAGACCGACCAGGGGACCACTAGACCAGGGGGACCACTAGACCGACCAGGGGACCACTAGACCAGGGGGACCACTAGACCAGGGGGACCACTAGACTGACCAGGGGACCACTAGACCAGGGGGACCACTAGACCAGGGGGACCACTAGACCAGGGGGACCACTAGACCAGGGGGACCACTAGACCAACCAGGGGGGACCACTAGACCAGGGGACCACTAGACCGACCAGGGGGACCACTAGACCAGGGGGACCACTAGACCAGGGGGACCACTAGACCAGGGGGTCCACTAGACCGACCAGGGGACCACTAGACCAGGGGACCACTAGACCGACCAGGGGGACCACTAGACCGACCAGGGGTCCACTAGACCGACCAGGGGACCACTAGACCAGGGGACCACTAGACCGACCAGGGGGACCACTAGACCGACCAGGGGTCCACTAGACCAGGGGGACCACTAGACCCACCAGGGGGACCACTAGACCAGGGGGGACCACTAGACCAGGGGGACCATTAGACCAGGGGACCACTAGACCAGGGGAACCACTAGACCAGGGGGACCACTAGACCGACCAGGGGACCACTAGACCGACCTGGGGGACCACTAGACCAACCAGGGGACCACTAGACCGACCAGGGGGACCACTAGACCGACCAGGGGACCACTAGACCAGGGGGACCACTAGACCGACCAGGGGGACCACTAGACCAGGGGACCACTAGACCAGCGGACCACTAGACCAGGGGACCACTAGACCGACCAGGGGGACCACTAGACCGAAGAGGGGGACCACTAGACCAGGGGACCACTAGACCGACCAGGGGGACCACTAGACCGACCAGGGGACCACTAGACCAGGGGACCACTAGACCAGGGGACCACTAGACCAGGGGACCACTAGACCAGGGGGACCACTAGACCCACCAGGGGGACCACTAGACCCACCAGGGGGACCACTAGACCAGGGGGGACCACTAGACCGACCAGGGGGACCACTAGACCAGGGGGACCACTAGACCAGGGGGACCACTAGACCAGGGGGACCACTAGACCGACCAGGGGACCACTAGACCAGGGGGACCACTAGACCAGGGGACCACTAGACCAGGGGACCACTAGACCAGGGGGACCACTAGACCGACCAGGGGACCACTAGACCAGGGGGACCACTAGACCAGGGGACCACTAGACCAGGGGACCACTAGACCGACCAGGGGACCACTAGACCAGGGGGACCACTAGACCAGGGGGACCACTAGACCGACCAGGGGGACCACTAGACCGACCAGGGGGACCACTAGACCAGGGGACCACTAGACCGACCAGGGGACCACTAGACCAGGGGACCACTAGACCAGGGGACCACTAGACCGACCAGGGGGACCACTAGACCAGGGGACCACTAGACCGACCAGGGGACCACTAGACCAGGGGACCACTAGACCAGGGGACCACTAGACCAGGGGGACCACTAGACCGACCAGGGGGACCACTAGACCGACCAGGGGGACCACTAGACCGACCAGGGGACCACTAGACCAGGGGGGCCACTAGACCGACCAGGGGGACCACTAGACCAGGGGGACCACTAGACCAGGGGGACCACTAGACCGACCAGGGGACCACTAGACCAGGGGACCACTAGACCAGGGGACCACTAGACCAGCGGACCACTAGACCAGGGGGACCACTAGACCAGGGGGACCACTAGACCAGGGGGACCACTAGACCAGGGGACCACTAGACCAGGGGGACCACTAGACCAGGGGGGACCACTAGACCAGGGGGGACCACTAGACCAGGGGGGACCACTAGACCAGGGGGACCACTAGACCGACCAGGGGACCACTAGACCAGGGGGACCACTAGACCAGGGGGACCACTAGACTGACCAGGGGACCACTAGACCAGGGGGACCACTAGACCAGGGGGACCACTAGACCAGGGGGACCACTAGACCAACCAGGGGGGACCACTAGACCAGGGGACCACTAGACCGACCAGGGGGACCACTAGACCAGGGGGACCACTAGACCAGGGGGACCACTAGACCAGGGGGTCCACTAGACCGACCAGGGGACCACTAGACCAGGGGACCACTAGACCGACCAGGGGGACCACTAGACCGACCAGGGGTCCACTAGACCAGGGGGACCACTAGACCAGGGGGACCACTAGACCAGGGGACCACTAGACCGACCAGGGGGACCACTAGACTGACCAGGGGACCACTAGACCAGGGGGACCACTAGACCAGGGGGACCACTAGACCAGGGGGACCACTAGACCAGGGGGACCACTAGACCAGGGGGGACCACTAGACCGACAAGGGGGACCACTAGACCAGGGGGACCACTAGACCAGGGGGTCCACTAGACCGACCAGGGGACCACTAGACCAGGGGACCACTAGACCGACCAGGGGGACCACTAGACCGACCAGGGGTCCACTAGACCAGGGGGACCACTAGACCAGGGGGACCACTAGACCAGGGGACCACTAGACCGACCAGGGGGACCACTAGACTGACCAGGGGGACCACTAGACCAGGGGACCACTAGACCGACCAGGGGGACCACTAGACCAGGGGGACCACTAGACCAGGGGGACCACTAGACCAGGGGGTACCACTAGACCGACCAGGGGGACCACTAGACCGACTAGGGGGACCACTAGACCAGGGGGGACCACTAGACCGACCAGGGGGACCACTAGACCAGGGGGGACCACTAGACCGACCAGGGGGACCACTAGACCGACCAGGGGGACCACTAGGCCGACTAGGGGGACCACTAGACCAGGGGGACCACTAGACCAGGGGGACCACTAGACCAGGGGGACCACTAGACCGACCAGGGGACCACTAGACCAGAGGGACCACTAGACCAGGGGGACCACTAGACCAGGGGACCACTAGACCAGGGGGACCACTAGACCGACCAGGGGGACCACTAGACCGACCAGGGGGACCACTAGACCAGGGGACCACTAGACCAGGGGGGCCACTAGACCGACCAGGGGACCACTAGACCAGGGGACCACTAGACCAGGGGACCACTAGACCGACCAGGGGACCACTAGACCAGGGGACCACTAGACCAGGGGACCACTAGACCAGGGGACCACTAGACCAGGGGGACCACTAGACCGACCAGGGGGACCACTAGACCGACCAGGGGGACCACTAGACCGACCAGGGGGACCACTAGACCAGGGGGACCACTAGACCGACCAGGGGACCACTAGACCAGGGGACCACTAGACCAGGGGACCACTAGACCAGCGGACCACTAGACCAGGGGGACCACTAGACCAGGGGGACCACTAGACCAGGGGGACAACTAGACCAGGGGGACCACTAGACCAGGGGACCACTAGACCAGGGGGACCACTAGACCAGGGGGGACCACTAGACCAGGGGGGACCACTAGACCAGGGGGGACCACTAGACCAGGGGGACCACTAGACCGACCAGGGGACCACTAGACCAGGGGGACCACTAGACCGACCAGGGGACCACTAGACCAGGGGGACCACTAGACCAGGGGGACCACTAGACTGACCAGGGGACCACTAGACCAGGGGGACCACTAGACCAGGGGGACCACTAGACCAGGGGGACCACTAGACCAGGGGGACCACTAGACCAACCAGGGGGGACCACTAGACCAGGGGACCACTAGACCGACCAGGGGGACCACTAGACCAGGGGGACCACTAGACCAGGGGGACCACTAGACCAGGGGGTCCACTAGACCGACCAGGGGACCACTAGACCAGGGGACCACTAGACCGACCAGGGGGACCACTAGACCGACCAGGGGTCCACTAGACCAGGGGGACCACTAGACCAGGGGACCACTAGACCAGGGGGACCACTAGACCAGGGGGACCACTAGACCCACCAGGGGGACCACTAGACCAGGGGGGACCACTAGACCAGGGGGACCATTAGACCAGGGGACCACTAGACCAGGGGAACCACTAGACCAGGGGGACCACTAGACCGACCAGGGGACCACTAGACCGACCTGGGGGACCACTAGACCAACCAGGGGACCACTAGACCGACCAGGGGGACCACTAGACCGACCAGGGGACCACTAGACCAGGGGGACCACTAGACCGACCAGGGGGACCACTAGACCAGGGGACCACTAGACCAGCGGACCACTAGACCAGGGGACCACTAGACCGACCAGGGGGACCACTAGACCGAAGAGGGGGACCACTAGACCAGGGGACCACTAGACCGACCAGGGGGACCACTAGACCGACCAGGGGACCACTAGACCAGGGGACCACTAGACCAGGGGACCACTAGACCAGGGGACCACTAGACCAGGGGGACCACTAGACCCACCAGGGGGACCACTAGACCCACCAGGGGGACCACTAGACCAGGGGGGACCACTAGACCGACCAGGGGGACCACTAGACCAGGGGGACCACTAGACCAGGGGGACCACTAGACCAGGGGGACCACTAGACCGACCAGGGGACCACTAGACCAGGGGGACCACTAGACCAGGGGACCACTAGACCAGGGGACCACTAGACCAGGGGGACCACTAGACCGACCAGGGGACCACTAGACCAGGGGGACCACTAGACCAGGGGACCACTAGACCAGGGGACCACTAGACCGACCAGGGGACCACTAGACCAGGGGGACCACTAGACCAGGGGGACCACTAGACCGACCAGGGGGACCACTAGACCGACCAGGGGGACCACTAGACCAGGGGACCACTAGACCGACCAGGGGACCACTAGACCAGGGGACCACTAGACCAGGGGACCACTAGACCGACCAGGGGGACCACTAGACCGACCAGGGGGACCACTAGACCGACCAGGGGACCACTAGACCAGGGGACCACTAGACCAGGGGACCACTAGACCAGGGGGACCACTAGACCGACCAGGGGGAACACTAGACCGACCAGGGGGACCACTAGACCGACCAGGGGACCACTAGACCAGGGGGGCCACTAGACCGACCAGGGGGACCACTAGACCAGGGGGACCACTAGACCAGGGGGACCACTAGACCGACCAGGGGACCACTAGACCAGGGGACCACTAGACCAGGGGGACCACTAGACCAGGGGACCACTAGACCGACCAGGGGGACCACTAGACTGACCAGGGGGACCACTAGACCAGGGGACCACTAGACCGACCAGGGGGACCACTAGACCAGGGGGACCACTAGACCAGGGGGACCACTAGACCAGGGGGTACCACTAGACCGACCAGGGGGACCACTAGACCGACTAGGGGGACCACTAGACCAGGGGGGACCACTAGACCGACCAGGGGGACCACTAGACCAGGGGGGACCACTAGACCGACCAGGGGGACCACTAGACCGACCAGGGGGACCACTAGGCCGACTAGGGGGACCACTAGACCAGGGGGACCACTAGACCAGGGGGACCACTAGACCAGGGGGACCACTAGACCGACCAGGGGACCACTAGACCAGAGGGACCACTAGACCAGGGGGACCACTAGACCAGGGGACCACTAGACCAGGGGGACCACTAGACCGACCAGGGGGACCACTAGACCGACCAGGGGGACCACTAGACCAGGGGACCACTAGACCAGGGGGGCCACTAGACCGACCAGGGGACCACTAGACCAGGGGACCACTAGACCAGGGGACCACTAGACCGACCAGGGGACCACTAGACCAGGGGACCACTAGACCAGGGGACCACTAGACCAGGGGACCACTAGACCAGGGGGACCACTAGACCGACCAGGGGGACCACTAGACCGACCAGGGGGACCACTAGACCGACCAGGGGGACCACTAGACCAGGGGGACCACTAGACCGACCAGGGGACCACTAGACCAGGGGACCACTAGACCAGGGGACCACTAGACCAGCGGACCACTAGACCAGGGGGACCACTAGACCAGGGGGACCACTAGACCAGGGGGACAACTAGACCAGGGGGACCACTAGACCAGGGGACCACTAGACCAGGGGGACCACTAGACCAGGGGGGACCACTAGACCAGGGGGGACCACTAGACCAGGGGGGACCACTAGACCAGGGGGACCACTAGACCGACCAGGGGACCACTAGACCAGGGGGACCACTAGACCGACCAGGGGACCACTAGACCAGGGGGACCACTAGACCAGGGGGACCACTAGACTGACCAGGGGACCACTAGACCAGGGGGACCACTAGACCAGGGGGACCACTAGACCAGGGGGACCACTAGACCAGGGGGACCACTAGACCAACCAGGGGGGACCACTAGACCAGGGGACCACTAGACCGACCAGGGGGACCACTAGACCAGGGGGACCACTAGACCAGGGGGACCACTAGACCAGGGGGTCCACTAGACCGACCAGGGGACCACTAGACCAGGGGACCACTAGACCGACCAGGGGGACCACTAGACCGACCAGGGGTCCACTAGACCAGGGGGACCACTAGACCAGGGGACCACTAGACCAGGGGGACCACTAGACCAGGGGGACCACTAGACCCACCAGGGGGACCACTAGACCAGGGGGGACCACTAGACCAGGGGGACCATTAGACCAGGGGACCACTAGACCAGGGGAACCACTAGACCAGGGGGACCACTAGACCGACCAGGGGACCACTAGACCGACCTGGGGGACCACTAGACCAACCAGGGGACCACTAGACCGACCAGGGGGACCACTAGACCGACCAGGGGACCACTAGACCAGGGGGACCACTAGACCGACCAGGGGGACCACTAGACCAGGGGACCACTAGACCAGCGGACCACTAGACCAGGGGACCACTAGACCGACCAGGGGGACCACTAGACCGAAGAGGGGGACCACTAGACCAGGGGACCACTAGACCGACCAGGGGGACCACTAGACCGACCAGGGGACCACTAGACCAGGGGACCACTAGACCAGGGGACCACTAGACCAGGGGACCACTAGACCAGGGGGACCACTAGACCCACCAGGGGGACCACTAGACCCACCAGGGGGACCACTAGACCAGGGGGGACCACTAGACCGACCAGGGGGACCACTAGACCAGGGGGACCACTAGACCAGGGGGACCACTAGACCAGGGGGACCACTAGACCGACCAGGGGACCACTAGACCAGGGGGACCACTAGACCAGGGGACCACTAGACCAGGGGACCACTAGACCAGGGGGACCACTAGACCGACCAGGGGACCACTAGACCAGGGGGACCACTAGACCAGGGGACCACTAGACCAGGGGACCACTAGACCGACCAGGGGACCACTAGACCAGGGGGACCACTAGACCAGGGGGACCACTAGACCGACCAGGGGGACCACTAGACCGACCAGGGGGACCACTAGACCAGGGGACCACTAGACCGACCAGGGGACCACTAGACCAGGGGACCACTAGACCAGGGGACCACTAGACCGACCAGGGGGACCACTAGACCGACCAGGGGGACCACTAGACCGACCAGGGGACCACTAGACCAGGGGACCACTAGACCAGGGGACCACTAGACCAGGGGGACCACTAGACCGACCAGGGGGAACACTAGACCGACCAGGGGGACCACTAGACCGACCAGGGGACCACTAGACCAGGGGGGCCACTAGACCGACCAGGGGGACCACTAGACCAGGGGGACCACTAGACCAGGGGGACCACTAGACCGACCAGGGGACCACTAGACCAGGGGACCACTAGACCAGGGGGACCACTAGACCAGGGGGGACCACTAGACCAGGGGGGACCACTAGACCAGGGGGGACCACTAGACCAGGGGGACAACTAGACCAGGGGGACCACTAGACCAGGGGACCACTAGACCAGGGGGACCACTAGACCAGGGGGGACCACTAGACCAGGGGGGACCACTAGACCAGGGGGGACCACTAGACCAGGGGGACCACTAGACCGACCAGGGGACCACTAGACCAGGGGGACCACTAGACCGACCAGGGGACCACTAGACCAGGGGGACCACTAGACCAGGGGGACCACTAGACTGACCAGGGGACCACTAGACCAGGGGGACCACTAGACCAGGGGGACCACTAGACCAGGGGGACCACTAGACCAGGGGGACCACTAGACCAACCAGGGGGGACCACTAGACCAGGGGACCACTAGACCGACCAGGGGGACCACTAGACCAGGGGGACCACTAGACCAGGGGGACCACTAGACCAGGGGGTCCACTAGACCGACCAGGGGACCACTAGACCAGGGGACCACTAGACCGACCAGGGGGACCACTAGACCGACCAGGGGTCCACTAGACCAGGGGGACCACTAGACCAGGGGACCACTAGACCAGGGGGACCACTAGACCAGGGGGACCACTAGACCCACCAGGGGGACCACTAGACCAGGGGGGACCACTAGACCAGGGGGACCATTAGACCAGGGGACCACTAGACCAGGGGAACCACTAGACCAGGGGGACCACTAGACCGACCAGGGGACCACTAGACCGACCTGGGGGACCACTAGACCAACCAGGGGACCACTAGACCGACCAGGGGGACCACTAGACCGACCAGGGGACCACTAGACCAGGGGGACCACTAGACCGACCAGGGGGACCACTAGACCAGGGGACCACTAGACCAGCGGACCACTAGACCAGGGGACCACTAGACCGACCAGGGGGACCACTAGACCGAAGAGGGGGACCACTAGACCAGGGGACCACTAGACCGACCAGGGGGACCACTAGACCGACCAGGGGACCACTAGACCAGGGGACCACTAGACCAGGGGACCACTAGACCAGGGGACCACTAGACCAGGGGGACCACTAGACCCACCAGGGGGACCACTAGACCCACCAGGGGGACCACTAGACCAGGGGGGACCACTAGACCGACCAGGGGGACCACTAGACCAGGGGGACCACTAGACCAGGGGGACCACTAGACCAGGGGGACCACTAGACCGACCAGGGGACCACTAGACCAGGGGGACCACTAGACCAGGGGACCACTAGACCAGGGGACCACTAGACCAGGGGGACCACTAGACCGACCAGGGGACCACTAGACCAGGGGGACCACTAGACCAGGGGACCACTAGACCAGGGGACCACTAGACCGACCAGGGGACCACTAGACCAGGGGGACCACTAGACCAGGGGGACCACTAGACCGACCAGGGGGACCACTAGACCGACCAGGGGGACCACTAGACCAGGGGACCACTAGACCGACCAGGGGACCACTAGACCAGGGGACCACTAGACCAGGGGACCACTAGACCGACCAGGGGGACCACTAGACCGACCAGGGGGACCACTAGACCGACCAGGGGACCACTAGACCAGGGGACCACTAGACCAGGGGACCACTAGACCAGGGGGACCACTAGACCGACCAGGGGGAACACTAGACCGACCAGGGGGACCACTAGACCGACCAGGGGACCACTAGACCAGGGGGGCCACTAGACCGACCAGGGGGACCACTAGACCAGGGGGACCACTAGACCAGGGGGACCACTAGACCGACCAGGGGACCACTAGACCAGGGGACCACTAGACCAGGGGACCACTAGACCAGCGGACCACTAGACCAGGGGGACCACTAGACCAGGGGGACCACTAGACCAGGGGGACCACTAGACCAGGGGGACCACTAGACCAGGGGGGACCACTAGACCAGGGGGGACCACTAGACCAGGGGGGACCACTAGACCAGGGGGACCACTAGACCGACCAGGGGACCACTAGACCAGGGGGACCACTAGACCAGGGGGACCACTAGACTGACCAGGGGACCACTAGACCAGGGGGACCACTAGACCAGGGGGACCACTAGACCAGGGGGACCACTAGACCAACCAGGGGGGACCACTAGACCAGGGGACCACTAGACCGACCAGGGGGACCACTAGACCAGGGGGACCACTAGACCAGGGGGACCACTAGACCAGGGGGTCCACTAGACCGACCAGGGGACCACTAGACCAGGGGACCACTAGACCGACCAGGGGGACCACTAGACCGACCAGGGGTCCACTAGACCAGGGGGACCACTAGACCAGGGGGACCACTAGACCAGGGGACCACTAGACCGACCAGGGGGACCACTAGACTGACCAGGGGACCACTAGACCAGGGGGACCACTAGACCAGGGGGACCACTAGACCAGGGGGACCACTAGACCAGGGGGACCACTAGACCAGGGGGGACCACTAGACCGACAAGGGGGACCACTAGACCAGGGGGACCACTAGACCAGGGGGTCCACTAGACCGACCAGGGGACCACTAGACCAGGGGACCACTAGACCGACCAGGGGGACCACTAGACCGACCAGGGGTCCACTAGACCAGGGGGACCACTAGACCAGGGGGACCACTAGACCAGGGGACCACTAGACCGACCAGGGGGACCACTAGACTGACCAGGGGGACCACTAGACCAGGGGACCACTAGACCGACCAGGGGGACCACTAGACCAGGGGGACCACTAGACCAGGGGGACCACTAGACCAGGGGGGACCACTAGACCGACCAGGGGGACCACTAGACCGACTAGGGGGACCACTAGACCAGGGGGGACCACTAGACCGACCAGGGGGACCACTAGACCAGGGGGGACCACTAGACCGACCAGGGGGACCACTAGACCGACCAGGGGGACCACTAGACCGACTAGGGGGACCACTAGACCAGGGGGACCACTAGACCAGGGGGACCACTAGACCAGGGGGACCACTAGACCGACCAGGGGACCACTAGACCAGAGGGACCACTAGACCAGGGGGACCACTAGACCAGGGGACCACTAGACCAGGGGGACCACTAGACCAGGGGGACCACTAGACCGACCAGGGGACCACTAGACCAGGGGGACCACTAGACCAGGGGGACCACTAGACCGACCAGGGGACCACTAGACCAGGGGGACCACTAGACCAGGGGGACCACTAGACCAGGGGGACCACTAGACCGACCAGGGGACCACTAGACCGACCAGGGGACCACTAGACCAGGGGGACCACTAGACCAGGGGACCACTAGACCAGGGGACCACTAGACCAGGGGACCACTAGACCAGGGGGACCACTAGACCGACCAGGGGGACCACTAGACCGACCAGGGGGACCACTAGACCGACCAGGGGACAACTAGACCGACCAGGGGGGCCACTAGACCAGGGGGGCCACTAGACCGACCAGGGGGACCACTAGACCAGGGGGGCCACTAGACCGACCAGGGGGACCACTAGACCAGGGGGGCCACTAGACCGACCAGGGGGACCACTAGACCAGGGGGGCCACTAGACCGACCAGGGGGACCACTAGACCGACCAGGGGACAACTAGACCGACCAGGGGGGTCCACTAGACCGACCAGCGGGACCACTAGACCAGGGGGGCCACTAGACCGACCAGGGGGACCACTAGACCAGGGGGGACACTAGACCGACCAGGGGGACCACTAGACCGACCAGGGGGTCCACTAGACCGACCAGGGGGACCACTAGACCGACCAGGGGACAACTAGACCGACCAGGGGGGTCCACTAGACCGACCAGGGGACCACTAGACCAGGGGACCACTAGACCAGGGGACCACTAGACCAGGGGGACCACTAGACCGACCAGGGGGACCACTAGACCGACCAGGGGGACCACTAGACCAGGGGGACCACTAGACCAGGGGGACCACTAGACCAGGGGGACCACTAGACCAGGGGGACCACTAGACCGACCAGGGGACCACTAGACCGACCAGGGGACCACTAGACCAGGGGGACCACTAGACCAGGGGACCACTAGACCAGGGGACCACTAGACCAGGGGACCACTAGACCAGGGGGACCACTAGACCGACCAGGGGGACCACTAGACCGACCAGGGGGACCACTAGACCGACCAGGGGACAACTAGACCGACCAGGGGGGCCACTAGACCAGGGGGGCCACTAGACCGACCAGGGGGACCACTAGACCAGGGGGGCCACTAGACCGACCAGGGGGACCACTAGACCAGGGGGGCCACTAGACCGACCAGGGGGACCACTAGACCAGGGGGGCCACTAGACCGACCAGGGGGACCACTAGACCGACCAGGGGACAACTAGACCGACCAGGGGGGTCCACTAGACCGACCAGCGGGACCACTAGACCAGGGGGGCCACTAGACCGACCAGGGGGACCACTAGACCAGGGGGGACACTAGACCGACCAGGGGGACCACTAGACCGACCAGGGGGTCCACTAGACCGACCAGGGGGACCACTAGACCGACCAGGGGACAACTAGACCTACCAGGGGGGTCCACTAGACCGACCAGGGGACCACTAGACCAGGGGACCACTAGACCAGGGGACCACTAGACCAGGGGGACCACTAGACCGACCAGGGGGACCACTAGACCTGGGGGACCACTAGACCAGGGGGGCTACTAGACGGACCAGGGGACCACTAGACCGACCAGGGGACCACTAGACCGAACAGGGGGACCACTAGACCAGGGGGACCACTAGACCAGGGGGACCACTAGACCGACCAGGGGACCACTAGACCGACCAGGGGACCACTAGACCAGGGGGACCACTAGATTTATAAATGGTCTGTTTTTAGGATTGCGTAAAACAGTAATTGTGTGATGGCGGAGAAGCAGGGCTGTGTTCCAAACAGAACCACCCCTCAGTATGCTCGCTCTAGTTCCTCAACGGCACAGCTAGGAGAGATAAAAAAAAACATTACCTTAGAAAAATACTTATTTCAGTCATAAAAGTACATTTAGGTACTGTGCACATTTATTAAGAGAGGTGTGTATGGCCAATTGGGAGACACCAGTTAGTCCTCTCACTCAAACCCTTGTCAGTTGTTTTTTGTCTTTTGTTTCACCTCACATTTTCCAGGAATATTCATATCATGTTACTGAATGGATTCAGAGTATTTTGTAAGATTTCGTTGTCAACAATGTTTGGATTCAGTCTTGTGTCAGGTGAACGGTTGTGTCCTCACCTTTGGTCTAATCATTTCCCCATAGTCTCCAAACTGTCCCCATAGTCTCCATACTGTCCCCATAATCTCCAAACTGTGCGCATAATCTCCAAACTGTCCTCATACTCTTCCCATAATCTCCAAATTGTCCCAATAATCTCTAAACTGTCCCCATAATCTCTAAACTGTCCCCATAGTCTCCAATTTGTCCCCATAGTCTCCAAACTGTCCCCATAATCTCCAAACTGTGCGCATAATCTCCAAACTGTCCCCATAATCTCCATACTGTCCCCATAATCTCCAAACTGTCCCCATAATCTCCAAACTGTCCCCATAATCTCCAAACTGTCCCCATAATCTCCATACTGTCCCCATAATCTCCATACTGTCCCCATAATCTCCAAACTGTCCCCATAATCTCCATACTGTTCCCATAATCTCCATACTGTCCCCATAATCTCCATACTGTCCCCATAATCTCCAAACTGTTCCCATAATCTCCAAACTGTCCCCATAATCTCCAAACTGTCCCCATAATCTCCAAACTGTCCCCATAATCTCCAAACTGTCCCCATAATCTCCAAACTGTCCCCATAATCTCCAAACTGTTCCCATAATCTCCAAACTGTCCTCATAATCTCCAAACTGTCCCCATAATCTCCAAACTGTCCCCATAATCTCCAAACTGTCCCCATAATCTCCATACTGTCCCCATAATCTCCAAACTGTCCCCATAATCTCCATACTGTTCCCATAATCTCCATACTGTCCCCATAATCTCCATACTGTCCCCATAATCTCCAAACTGTTCCCATAATCTCCAAACTGTCCCCATAATCTCCAAACTGTTCCCATAATCTCCAAACTGTCCCCATAATCTCCAAACTGTCCTCATAATCTCCAAACTGTTCCCATAATCTCCAAACTGTCCCCATAATCTCCAAACTGTCCCCATAATCTCCAAACTGTCCCCATAATCTCCATACTGTCCCCATAATATCCACTGTTATTTTTTTTTTTTTTACTATGTTTATGCATTCCACATTTCTTCTGTAAGAACCCTTCCAGTTACCTGTCTATAACGGCCAATCCCTTCCAGTTACCTGTCTATAACGGCCAATCCCTTCCAGTTACCTGTCTATAACGGCCAATCCCTTCCAGTTACCTGTCTATAACGGCCAATCCCCTCCAGTTACCTGTCTATAACGGCCAATCCCCACCGGTGTAAAGCGTTGACGGGATAGTTCATCCAGGACATGAGGGGGGGACGTTGACTTGCAGGGTTTGGGACAACAACAACAACAAAAACGTTTGTTATTTGGAGACAGTGTCCAGGTAAAACAAAAACAAAGCATGGATTACCGTCTTTTTAAATTTTTTATTAATTACAATTTAGTCTTTGTCCCAAGAATGCTTACAGGGTAAGGAAATCAAAATATAATTTCAGGTGAACTATCAATTAAAAAAAAAAAGTCAAAGTTGTGATACTAAAGAGCTGTACACATATTCAGAAACAAGTCTTAAGAGTTACAGAACTGGATCTAGGATCAGGTCCCATATTCAAACTGGATCTAGGATCAGGTCCCATATTCACAAACAAGTCTCAGAGTAACAGAACTGGATCTAGGATCAGGTCCCATATTCACAGTCTCAGAGTAACATAACTAGATCTAAGATCAGGTCCCATATTCACAAACAAGTCTCAGAGTAACAGAACTGGATCTAGGATCAGGTCCCATATTCACAGTCTCAGAGTAACATAACTAGATCTAAGATCAGGTCCCATATTCACAAACAAGTCTCAGAGTAACAGAACTGGATCTAGGATCAGGTCCCATATTCACAGTCTCAGAGTAACATAACTAGATCTAAGATCAGGTCCCATATTCACAAACAAGTCTCAGAGTAACATAACTAGATCTAAGATCAGGTCCCATATTCACAAACAAGTCTCAGAGTAACATAACTAGATCTAAGATCAGGTCCCATATTCACAGTCTCAGTAACAGAACTAGATCTAGGATCAGGTCCCATACTCACAGTCTCAGAGTAACAGAACTAGATCTAAGATCAGGTCCCATACTCACACACTGAGTAAGAGAACTAGATCTAGGATCAGGTCCCATATTCACAGTCTCAGAGTAACAGAACTGTACACTTTGTGAATGGGGGCTCCTGATCCTACATCAGCAGTACTACTCTGAGACACTTTGTGAATGGGGGTCCTGATCCTACATCAGCAGTACTACTCAGAGACACTTTGTGAATGGGGGTCCTGATCAGCAGTACTACTCTGAGACACTTTGTGAATGGGGGCCCCTGATCCTACATCAGCAGTACTACTCTGAGACACTTTGTGAATGGGGGGGCCCTGATCCTACATCAGCAGTACTACTCTGAGACACTTTGTGAATGGGGGGGTCCTGATCCTACATCAGCAGTACTACTCTGAGACACTTTGTGAATGGGGGTCCTGATCAGCAGTACTACTCTGAGACACTTTGTGAATGGGGGTCCTGATCCTACATCAGCAGTACTACTCTGAGACACTTTGTGAATGGGGGGGGGGGGGCTGATCAGCAGTACTACTCAGACACTTTGTGAATGGGGGGCCCTGATCCTACATCAGCAGTACTACTCAGACACTTTGTGAATGGGGGTCCTGATCCTACATCAGCAGTACTACTCTGAGACACTATGTGATTAATTCATTCTCCAGACAGTAGGACCCTGGACATGTGATCCGTCCCTGGCATCCAGAGCAACATGGCGGCCTCCAGACTGGCTTCTAGACAGCACTCTCCTCCCGTGTCACATGGGACAAGCAGTAGGCCTGGATACCTGGAAACAACGGGAGGGAGGGGAGGGAGAGAGGGGAGGGAGAGAGGGGAGGGAGGTAGGGGAGGTAGGGAGGGAAGGGAGAGAGGGAGGTGGGGAGGGAGGTAGGTGGGGAGGGAGAGAGGGAGGGAGGGAGGAGAGGGAGGGAAGGGAGAAAGGTGGGGAGGGAGGTAGGTAGGGAGGAGAGGGAGGTAGGGAGGGAAGGGAGAGAGAGAGGTGGGGAGAGAGGGCGGGAGGTAGGGAGAGAGGGAGGTGGGGAGAGAGGTAGGGAGGTAGGGAGAGAGGGAGGTGGGGAGAGAGGGAGGTAGGGAGAGAGGGAGGTGGGGAGGGGAGGGAGAGAGGGAGGTGGGGAGAGAGGGAGAGGAGGGAAGGATAGTAGGAAGGAGAGAGAAACATCAGATATGTGGTGTGATAACATCAAGGCGTCCGATGTGTCACAGTAACGTCAAACTGCCGTAGCGACGACCACTTCCTCCTTATTGAGCCCCTCCCACACTTGGTACCAACTCGTGACTCACAAACAAGACATGACAGTCCGTCAAGCACCGACAGTCCGACTTAGCCTGATCGCTCCCCCTCTGGTCTAACAGTCTGATGACCCCCCCCAGCAGTAATCCTCTGGTCTAACAGTCTGATGACCCCCTCCCCCCCCCCAGCAGTAATTCCTGGTCTAACAGTCTGATGACCCCCCCCCCCCCCCAGCAGTAATCCTCTGGTCTAACAGTCTGATGACCCCCCCCCCCCCAGCAGTAATCCTCTGGTCTAACAGTCTGATGACCCCCAACCCAGCAGTAATCCTCTGGTCTAACAGTCTGATGACCCCCCCCCCCGAGCAGTAATCCTCTGGTCTAACAGTCTGATGACCCCCCCCCCCCCCCCCAGCAGTAATCCTCTGGTCTAACAGTCTGATGACCCCCCCCCCCGCCCCCAGCAGTAATCCTCTGGTCTAACAGTCTGATGACCCCCCCCCCCCCCCCCCCAGCAGTAATCCTCTGGTCTAACAGTCTGATGACCCCCCCCCCCCCCCCCAGCAGTAATCCTCTGGTCTATCAGTCTGATGACCCCCCCCCCCCCCCAGCAGTAATCCTCTGGTCTAACAGTCTGATGACCCCCCCCCCCCCCCCAGCAGTAATCCTCAGGTCTAACAGTCTGATGACCCCCTCCCCAGCAGTAATCCTCAGGTCTAAACAGTCTGATGACCCCCCCCCCCCCCCCCCCCCAGCAGTAATCCTCTGGTCTAACAGTCTGATGACCCCCCCCCCCCAGCAGTAATCCTCTGGTCTAACAGTCTGATGACCCCCCCCCCCCCCCCCCAGCAGTAATCCTCTGGTCTAACAGTCTGATGACCCCCCCCCCCCCCCCCCAGCAGTAATCCTCTGGTCTAACAGTCTGATGACCCCCCCCCCCCCCCCAGCAGTATTCCTCTGGTCTAACAGTCTGATGACCCCCCCCCCCCCCCCAGCAGTAATCCTCTGGTCTAAACAGTCTGATGACCCCCCCCCCCCCCCCCCCCCCCCTCCCCCCCCCCCAGCAGTAATCCTCTGGTCTAACAGTCTGATGACCCCCCCCCCCCCCCCCCCCCCCAGCAGTAATCCTCTGGTCTAACAGTCTGATGACCCCCCCCCCCCCCCTCCCCCCAGCAGTAATCCGCTGGTCTAACAGTCTGATGATCCCCCCCCAGCAGTAATCCTCTGGTCTAACAGTCTGATGACCCCCCCCCCCCAGCAGTAATCCTCTGGTCTAACAGTCTGATGACCCCCCCCCCCCCAGCAGTAATCCTCTGGTCTAACAGTCTGATGAACACCCCCAGCAGTAATCCTCTGGTCTAACAGTCTGATGACCCCCCCCCCCCCAGTAATCCTCTGGTCTAACAGTCTGATGACCCCCCCCCCCCCCCCCCCCCCCCAGCAGTAATCCTCTGGTCTAACAGTCTGATGACCCCCCCCCCCCCCCCCCCCAGCAGTAATCCTCTGGTCTAACAGTCCTGATGATGACCCCCCCCCCCCCCCCCCCCCCCAGCAGTAATCCTCTGGTCTAATAGTCTGATGATGACCCCGCCCCCCCCCCCCCCCCAGCAGTGATCCTCTGGTCTAACAGTCTGATGCCCCCCCCCCCCCCCCCCCCAGCAGTAATCCTCTGGTCTAACAGTCTGATGACCCCCCCCCCCACCCCCCAGCAGTAACCCTCTGGTCTAACAGTCTGATGACCCCCCCCAGCAGTAATCCTCTGGTCTAACAGTCTGATGACCCCCCCTCCCCCCCCCAGCAGTAATCCTCTGGTCTAACAGTCTGATGGACCCCCCCCCCCCCCCCAGCAGTAATCCTCTGGTCTAACAGTCTGATGACCCCCCCCCCCCCCCAGCAGTAATCCTCTGGTCTAACAGTCTGATGACCCCCCCCCCCCCCCCAGCAGTAATCCTCTGGTCTAACAGTCTGATGACCCCCCCCCCCCCCCCCCCCCCCCCCCAGCAGTAATCCTCTGGTCTAACAGTCTGATGACCCCCCCCCCCCCCCCAGCAGTAATCCTCAGGTCTAACAGTCTGATGACCCCCTCCCCAGCAGTAATCCTCTGGTCTAACAGTCTGATGACCCCCCCCCCCCCCCAGCAGTAATCCTCTGGTCTAACAGTCTGATGACCCCCCCCCCCCCAGCAGTAATCCTCTGGTCTAACAGTCTGATGACCCCCCCCCCCCCCCCCCCAGCAGTAATCCTCTGGTCTAACAGTCTGATGACCCCCCCCCCCCCCCCCCCCCAGCAGTAATCCTCTGGTCTAACAGTCTGATGACCCCCCCCCCCCCCCCCCCAGCAGTAATCCTCTGGTCTAACAGTCTGATGACCCCCCCCCAGCAGTAATCCTCTGGTCTAACAGTCTGATGACCCCCCCCCCCCCCTCCCCAGCAGTAATCCTCTGGTCTAACAGTCTGATGACCCCCCCCCCCCCCCCCCCCCCAGCAGTAATCCTCTGGTCTAACAGTCTGATGACCCCCCCCCCCCCCCCCAGCAGTAATCCTCTGGTCTAACAGTCTGATGACCCCCCCCCCCCCCCCCCCCAGCAGTAATCCTCTGGTCTAACAGTCTGATGACCCCCCCCCCCCAGCAGTAATCCTCTGGTCTAACAGTCTGATGACCCCCCCCCCCCAGCAGTAATCCTCTGGTCTAACAGTCTGATGACCCCCCCCCCCCCCCCCCCAGCAGTAATCCTCTGGTCTAACAGTCTGATGACCCCCCCCCAGCAGTAATCCTCTGGTCTAACAGTCTGATGACCCCCCCCCCCCCCCTTCCCAGCAGTAATCCTCTGGTCTAACAGTCTGATGACCCCCCCCCCCCCCCCCCCCCCAGCAGTAATCCTCTGGTCTAACAGTCTGATGACCTCCCCCCCCCCCTTCCCAGCAGTAATCCTCTGGTCTAACAGTCTGATGACCCCCCCCCCCCCCCCCCAGCAGTAATCCTCTGGTCCTAACAGTCTGATGACCCCCCCCCCCCCCCCAGCAGTAATCCTCTGGTCTAACAGTCTGATGACACCCCCCCCCCCCCCCCCCCCCCAGCAGTAATCCTCTGGTCTAACAGTCTGATGACCCCCCCTCCTGACTTGATTAAAGTAGATTTCATTTCCTGCTAATGTTGTTATTGTTCCTCTGGTAAAGAACCTCTTCCTCTTTAACACCATTTCAACACAATTAAACACATGTAGGAGTGTGTGTTTGTTTCAATGTGTGTGTGTGTGTCTGTAGGAGTGTGTGTGTGTTTCTATGTGTGTGTGTGTGTCTGTAGGAGTGTGTGTGTGTTTCTATGTGTGTGTGTGTGTCTGTAGGAGTGTGTGTGTGTTTCTATGTGTGTGTGTGTGTCTGTAGCAGTGTGTGTGTGTTTCTATGTGTGTGTGTGTGTGTAGGAGTGTGTGTTTGTGTAGGAGTGTGTGTTTGTTTCTATGTGTGTGTGTGTGGTCTGTAGGAGTGTGTGTTTGTTTCTATGTGTGTGTGTGTGTCTGTAGGAGTGTGTGTGTGTTTCTATGTGTGTGTGTGTGTCTGTAGGAGTGTGTGTGTGTTTCTATGTGTGTGTGTGTGTCTGTAGGAGTGTGTGTGTGTTTCTATGTGTGTGTGTGTGTCTGTAGCAGTGTGTGTGTGTTTCTATGTGTGTGTGTGTGTGTAGGAGTGTGTGTTTGTGTAGGAGTGTGTGTTTGTTTCTATGTGTGTGTGTGTGTCTGTAGGAGTGTGTGTTTGTTTCTATGTGTGTGTGTGTGTCTGTAGGAGTGTGTGTGTGTTTCTATGTGTGTGTGTGTGTCTGTAGGAGTGTGTGTGTGTTTCTATGTGTGTGTGTGTGTGTGTCTGTAGGAGTGTGTGTGTGTTTCTATGTGTGTGTGTGTGTGTGTAGGAGTGTGTGTTTGTGTAGGAGTGTGTGTTTGTTTCTATGTGTGTGTGTGTGTCTGTAGGAGTGTGTGTTTGTTTCTATGTGTGTGTGTGTGTCTGAAGGAGTGTGTGTGTGTTTCTATGTGTGTGTGTGTGTGTAGGAGTGTGTGTTTGTGTAGGAGTGTGTGTTTGTTTCTATGTGTGTGTGTGTGTCTGTAGGAGTGTGTGTTTGTTTCTATGTGTGTGTGTGTGTCTGTAGGAGTGTGTGTGTGTTTCTATGTGTGTGTGTGTGTCTGTAGGAGTGTGTGTGTGTTTCTATGTGTGTGTGTGTGTCTGTAGGAGTGTGTGTGTGTTTCTATGTGTGTGTGTGTGTCTGTAGCAGTGTGTGTGTGTTTCTATGTGTGTGTGTGTGTGTAGGAGTGTGTGTTTGTGTAGGAGTGTGTGTTTGTTTCTATGTGTGTGTGTGTGTCTGTAGGAGTGTGTGTTTGTTTCTATGTGTGTGTGTGTGTGTCTGTAGGAGTGTGTGTGTGTTTCTATGTGTGTGTGTGTGTCTGTAGGAGTGTGTGTGTGTTTCTATGTGTGTGTGTGTGTCTGTAGGAGTGTGTGTGTGTTTCTATGTGTGTGTGTGTGTCTGTAGCAGTGTGTGTGTGTTTCTATGTGTGTGTGTGTGTGTAGGAGTGTGTGTTTGTGTAGGAGTGTGTGTTTGTTTCTATGTGTGTGTGTGTGTCTGTAGGAGTGTGTGTTTGTTTCTATGTGTGTGTGTGTGTCTGTAGGAGTGTTTGTTTCTATGTGTGTGTGTGTTTCTATGTGTGTCTATAGGAGTGTGTGTGTTTGTTTCTGTGTGTGTGTGTCTGTAGGAGTGTGTGTGTGTTTCTATGTGTGTGTGTGTGTCTGTAGGAGTGTGTGTTTGTTTCTATGTGTGTGTGTGTGTCTGTAGGAGTGTGTGTGTGTTTCTATGTGTGTGTGTGTGTCTGTAGGAGTGTTTGTTTCTATGTGTGTGTGTGTGTGTGTGTGTGTCTGTAGGAGTGTGTGTGTGTTTCTATGTGTGTGTGTGTGTCTGTAGGAGTGTGTGTGTGTTTCTATGTGTGTGTGTCTGTAGGAGTGTGTGTTTGTTTCTATGTGTGTGTGTGTGTGTGTGTGTGTCTGTAGGAGTGTGTGTGTGTTTCTATGTGTGTCTATAGGAGTGTGTGTGTTTGTTTCTGTGTGTGTGTGTCTGTAGGAGTGTGTGTGTGTTTCTATGTGTGTGTGTGTGTCTGTAGGAGTGTGTGTGTTTGTTTCTATGTGTGTGTGTCTGTAGGAGTGTGTGTGTGTTTCTATGTGTGTCTGTAGGAGTGTGTGTTTGTTTCTATGTGTGTGTGTCTGTAGGAGTGTGTGTGTGTTTCTATGTGTGTGTGTCTGTAGGAGTGTGTGTGTGTTTCTATGTGTGTGTGTGTGTGTGTCTGTATGAGTGTGTGTGTGTTTCCATGTGTGTGTGTGTGTGTGTGTGTCTGTAGGAGTGTGTGTTTGTTTCTATGTGTGTGTGTGTATAGGAGTGTGTTTGTTTCTCTCTCTGTGTGTGTGTGTGTGTGTGTGTGTGTGTGTTTCCTCTGTGTGTGTGTGTTTCTCTCGTTGTGTGTGTGTGTGTGTGTAGGAGTGTGTGTGTGTGTGTTTGTTTCTCTCTGTGTGTTTGTTGTATACTCACTCTGTACTATAGTGTGGTAAGCAGCAGCAGCAGGGGAGTCTGGGACTTCAGTCAGGAATGACTTCCCTTCATCACAACTCTTACCTGACAGAGAAGAGAGAGAGAGAGAGAGGTGGGAGAGAGAGAGAGAGGTAGGAGAGAGAGAGAGGTAGGAGAGAGAGAGAGAGAGAGGTGAGAGAGAGAGAGAGGTAGGAGAGAGAGAGAGAGGGTTGTGAGAGAGGTAGGAGAGAGAGAGGTAGGAGAGAGAGAGGTAGGAGAGAGAGAGAGGGTTGTGAGAGAGGTAGGAGAGAGAGAGGTAGGAGAGAGAGAGGTAGGAGAGAGAGAGGTAGGAGAGAGAGAGGTAGGAGAGAGAGAGGTAGGAGAGAGAGAGGTAGGAGAGAGAGAGAGGGTTGTGAGAGAGGTGGGAGAGAGAGAGGTAGGAGAGAGAGACGGTAGGAGAGAAAGGTAGGAGAGAGAGAGAGAGGGGTGTGAGAGAGACAGAGAGAGAGGTACTAACACAGCTATCTGTAGTCCAGTATCTATCCTGGGGTCCAGTAGGACTGGTACTAACACAGCTATCTGTAGTCCAGTATCTATCCTGGGGTCCAGTAGGACTGGTACTAACACAGCTATCTGTAGTCCAGTATCTATCCTGGGGTCCAGTAGGACTGGTACTAACACAGCTATCTGTAGTCCAGTAGGACTGGTACTAACACAGCTATCTGTAGTCCAGTAGGACTGGTACTAACACAGCTATCTGTAGTCCAGTAGGACTGGTACTAACACAGCTATCTGTAGTCCAGTAGGACTGGTACTAACCACAGCTATCTGTAGTCCAGTAGGGACTGGTACTAACACAGCTATCTGTAGTCCAGTAGACTGGTACTAACACAGCTATCTGTAGTCCAGTAGGACTGGTACTAACACAGCTATCTGTAGTCCAGTAGGACTGGTACTAACACAGCTATCTGTAGTCCAGTATCTATGCTGGGGTCCAGTAGGACTGGTACTAACACAGCTATCTGTAGTCCAGTATCTATCCTGGGGTCCAGTAGGACTGGTACTAACACAGCTATCTGTAGTCCAGTATCTATCCTGGGGTCCAGTAGGACTGGTACTAACACAGCTATCTGTAGTCCAGTAGGACTGGTACTAACACAGCTATCTGTAGTCCAGTAGGACTGGTACTAACACAGCTATCTGTAGTCCAGTATCTATCCTGGGGTCCAGTAGGACTGGTACTAACACAGCTATCTGTAGTCCAGTAGGACTGGTACTAACACAGCTATCTGTAGTCCAGTATCTATCCTGGGGTCCAGTAGGACTGGTACTAACACAGCTATCTGTAGTCCCAGTATCTATCCTGGGGTCCAGTAGGACTGGTACTAACACAGCTATCTGTAGTCCAGTATCTATCCTGTAGTCCAGTAGGACTGGTACTAACACAGCTATCTGTAGTCCAGTAGGACTGGTACTAACACAGCTATCTGTAGTCCAGTAGGACTGGTACTAACACAGCTATCTATAGTCCAGTATCTATCCTGGGGTCCAGTAGGACTGGTACTAACACAGCTATCTGTAGTCCAGTAGGACTGGTACTAACACAGCTATCTGTAGTCCAGTATCTATCCTGGGGTCCAGTAGGACTGGTACTAACACAGCTATCTGTAGTCCAGTATCTATCCTGGGGTCCAGTAGGACTGGTACTAACACAGCTATCTGTAGTCCAGTAGGACTGGTACTAACACAGCTATCTGTAGTCCAGTACCTATTCTGGGGTCCAGTAGGACTGGTACTAACACAGCTATCTGTAGTCCAGTAGGACTGGTACTAACACAGCTATCTGTAGTCCAGTATCTGTCCAGTAGGACTGGTACTAACACAGCTATCTGTAGTCCAGTATCTATCCTGGGGTCCAGTAGGACTGGTACTAACACAGCTATCTGTAGTCCAGTATCTATCCTGGGGTCCAGTAGGACTGGTACTAACACAGCTATCTGTAGTCCAGTAGGACTGGTGCTAACACAGCTATCTGTAGTCCAGTATCTATCCTGGGGTCCAGTAGGACTGGTACTAACACAGTTATCTGTAGTCCAGTAGGACTGGTACTAACACAGCTATCTGTAGTCCAGTATCTATCCTGGGGTCCAGTAGGACTGGTACTAACACAGCTATCTGTAGTCCAGTAGGACTGGTACTAACACAGCTATCTGTAGTCCAGTATCTACCCTGGGGTCCAGTAGGACTGGTACTAACACAGCTATCTGTAGTCCAGTAGGACTGGTACTAACACAGGTATCTGTAGTCCAGTATCTATCCCGGGGTCCAGTAGGACTGGTACTAACACAGCTATCTGTAGTCCAGTAGGACTGGTACTAACACAGCTATCTGTAGTCCAGTAGGACTGGTACTAACACAGGTATCTGTAGTCCAGTATCTATCCCGGGGTCCAGTAGGACTGGTACTAACACAGCTATCTGTAGTCCAGTAGGACTGGTACTAACACAGCTATCTGTAGTCCAGTAGGACTGGTACTAACACAGCTATCTGTAGTCCAGTATCTATCCTGGGGTCCAGTAGGACTGGTACTAACACAGCTATCTGTAGTCCAGTATCTATCCTGGGGTCCAGTAGGACTGGTACTAACACAGCTATCTGTAGTCCAGTATCTATCCTGTAGTCCAGTAGGACTGGTACTAACACAGCTATCTGTAGTCCAGTATCTATCCTGGGGTCCAGTAGGACTGGTACTAACACAGCTATCTGTAGTCCAGTAGGACTGGTACTAACACAGCTATCTGTAGTCCAGTATCTATCCTGTAGTCCAGTAGGACTGGTACTAACACAGCTATCTGTAGTCCAGTATCTATCCTGGGGTCCAGTAGGACTGGTACTAACACAGCTATCTGTAGTCCAGTAGGACTGGTACTAACACAGCTATCTGTAGTCCAGTATCTATCCTGGGGTCCAGTAGGACTGGTACTAACACAGCTATCTGTAGTCCAGTATCTATCCTGGGGTCCAGTAGGACTGGTACTAACACAGCTATCTGTAGTCCAGGTATCTATCCTGTAGTCCCGTAGTAGGACTGGTACTAACACAGCTATCTGTAGTCCAGTAGGACTGGTACTAACACAGCTATCTGTAGTCCAGTAGGACTGGTACTAACACAGCTATCTGTAGTCCAGTATCTATCCTGGGGTCCAGTAGGACTGGTACTAACACAGCTATCTGTAGTCCAGTACCTATCCTGGGGTCCAGTAGGACTGGTACTAACACAGCTATCTGTAGTCCAGTATCTATCCTGGGGTCCAGTAGGACTGGTACTAACACAGCTATCTGTAGTCCAGTAGGACTGGTACTAACACAGCTATCTGTAGTCCAGTAGGACTGGTACTAACACAGCTATCTGTAGTCCAGTAGGACTGGTACTAACACAGCTATCTGTAGTCCAGTAGGACTGGTACTAACACAGCTATCTGTAGTCCAGTATCTATCCTGGGGTCCAGTAGGACTGGTACTAACACAGCTATCTGTAGTCCAGTAGGACTGGTACTAACACAGCTATCTGTAGTCCAGTATCTACCCTGGGGTCCAGTAGGAGTGGTACTAACTCAGCTATCTGTAGTCCAGTACCTATCCTGGGGTCCAGTAGGACTGGTACTAACACAGCTATCTGTAGTCCAGTAGGACTGGTACTAACACAGCTATCTGTAATCCAGTATCTATCCTGGGGTCCAGTAGGAGTGGTACTA
>NW_026601673.1:0-38971 GCF_029448725.1 Salvelinus fontinalis
TTGAGAGAGAGAGAGAGAGAGAGAGAGAGAGAGAGAGAGAGAGAGAGAGAGAGAGAGAGAGAGAGAGAGAGAGAGAGAGAGAGAGACAGAGACAGAGACAGAGACAGAGACAGAGACAGAGACAGAGACAGACTATGGGAATAGATTTAGCCAGGAGCCTTGACAAGGATAGAATTGACCTCTGAGGAGAAGTTCTACAGGCGTCGTAATGATGTTATTAGACGAGAGATATTATATGTAGAATAATCACCCGGAGTGACAGGTGTTGTTATCAGTAGGTGTTTCCAGGTCAAACTAATTGAAAGGAAAGATGATGCCTCGACTACTGTACATGCATCCGGAGAAACTGGTGTACGGTTGATACTATAGGATTTAATCGTGGATGTGCAATGTGGCCATTTCCCTTTAGTGCGTACGTACCTGCATGCGTCTGCGTGTTTCCCTTTGACAGACTGCTAGAGAACACCTTTCCTCCCAACTAGCATCACAATCATTGTAAAAATCTAAATGATTTATTATTGAAATAGCATGGTGAAAAAAGGAATTGGTACAATTGAAGGTGATCCCAAACAGTAATGCAGTGGAGTGTTGAGCACGCTGGTCTGGGCAGAGGAGATGTCGGAGTTGTTTGTCTGCATCTGTAACTTGTTGTTCATTTGTGTATGCTTGTATCTGGTGTGGGGATTCTTCTTCTTCTTTTTTTAAATGCGACTGGTTCCAGGAAGCTAGGCTTATGTCACACATCACTACTTCAAGGGAGAGGCATTTGAACGTCAACATACATTGTTTTAAATCAAAATGCATTTTTTTGGGGCAGAAATGTCTTTCCGGAACGTGAACTTGTATGTCATCTGTAAATACGAATACAGTTGTTAAATTACGAGCCTAGTTGGTTTAGCCACGAAAAAAGACAGGAGCCTTAATGAGCCCCTGTTCCCCTCTCCGTTAAACTCCTAATCATACATGTGTTTTTGTTGCCGTCTGGGGGGCTACTAGACGGATAGCGACCGTCATGCCTCCCAGCCACAGTGTGCTTTCCAGGTTCTACACGTGTTGTAAAGTGTTTCTGTGCTTAGTAACTGTAACCTGTACATCCATTTCCTCCTGCTGCGGACACCGCTTTCATGGCGACACAGACACACACAAACACACACACACACATGGGGACATGTACTACACACACACACGCACACACACACACACACACACACACACACACACACACACACACACACACACACACACACACACACACACACACACACACACACACACACACACACACACACACACACACACACACACACACACACACACACACATAGTTAATCACACGTGGTTTCTTCACAGCAGATCCATCAAGTAATTTTCACCACCAGAAGTGAAAATAAATGTTCCACTGTTTTAACCATCTGTTGATATGGCAACGGCACATCTGATGACAGATATCACCAAGGGATGTAAATATTCTGTTCCAAGTCTCTGTTGAATATTTATATATTCAATAACTGTTTTCTTACATGAAGTCCCGATAATATGGCATATCTTAGTGTCATCATGTCTTGCCTTCCCTGTCCCTTTGAGAGCAGTAAAACAAATCGTAGCAAATCTAATATTATGATGGTAAAAGTAAGATAATGGTGTCCAATGGACAACCGTAAAACATGTCATATTTTCCCCTTTATAAAGACTTTCATGTTTTATCCAGTTTTTGGGACCAAGGTCTCTCTGGCTCCAGCCACAGTTAGGCTTTTAAATTGAATTTCAATATTAGTACTGCTTGCATCTGTTTTGCATTTGAGAGCTTTGTTGAGTCTGTGATGCCTTTGCTATTGTATCAGTTAGTCTATTCTCTCTCTCTCTCTCTCTCTCTCTCTCTCTCTCTCTCTCTCTCTCTCTCTCTCTCTCTCTCTCTCTCTCTCTCTCTCTCTCTCTCTCTCTCTCTCTCTCTCTCTCTCTCTCTCTCTCTCTCTCTCTCTCTCTCTCTCTCTCTCTCTCTCTCTCTCAACTCTCCCTCCATCATCTCCTCCTGCTGCCTTCCTGCTCCACCAGTCACGCTGTTTCAATCATGCCACTCCTGTCCTGATCACCATGCTGACTCACACATTTTAAATACTTTATTTGAAAACACACACACACACACACACACACACACACACACACACACACACACACACACACACACACACACACACACACACACACACACACACACACACACACACACACACACACACACACACACACACACACACACACACACACACAGTGAGTGGCTGATGCCCTACTTTCAGCAGTGCTACTCTACTCATGGCTGGGACTGAGTGGGTGTTTACATCACACTGTGATGTTGCAGTCACAGAGACAGTGTCTCAGAGTGTGTGTGTGTGAGACAGAGACAGTGAGACAGAGAAAGAGAGAGAGGAGAAGTGAGGAGCGTGGACACAGAAATAGGGCCTTAATTGTGCTGGGACTTAACTACAGAAATAGTGCATCACAATCATGCCCAGAAAGTTACGGTTGTTATTGGAATTTATCTAAAACCATTTGGATTTCTTTTTAATAGCCTTTTTCAAAGCGTATTTTTTTAACTATTTCTCCCAACTGATATCGTCTTTCATTACATTCAAACTAACTCAGCGGCATTCACTTAGTACAGTAGTTGGCATTCAAATTAGCACGAGGGGAAAAAGACGGTTGGAGAAGAAAAAGTGTTCTTTTGAGTTATTAGGCTTTGAACACTGTAGATGATTACAGGGTTTAGAAACCACAGTCATGAAGTAGGGTTTAAAATCTCCCCTTTCCCTTTTCAAATATTACATCATCAAAGGCAATCCCATATGTGGTTACATCAATGACAAGGGAAGGGGAAAAGTGGCTGGTCCATCTACTTAAAGGGATAGTTCACCCAAATGACAAGCTAATGTTAGTTGTTACTTTATAGTTTCACAACACAAGAGCAGTCTCTCCTTGTCTATGGACTGCTTTCAAGGTACGGAAACAGATATGTAACATTTTAATTTGGTTAACTATCACTTTAAGTAGATAGCCCATTCAACTTTATGCTTCCATCTTGCTTTATAGATCAACTTCACCCTGTCAAAAACATAGGCTAGATCCAAGGAAAACCACTCACTTTGATTTAAAGAGGTGGATTGATGGGAGCCTCACGTCACGTGATGTTACATGAGGCTTAGATATAGCTATACATAGATATACATAGCACACTCTCTTTAACAAACACCTGCAAGGACAAACCATTCCCCTCTGTCGTGTCTGTGGATGTGGAATGAAGAAGCACGACCTGTACAGGCAGTATATTTACAGGTATCCATAGCAGCACAGTCAAAACATCCACCATTTTGTCCTACTGTTAACCCCGCTGTGCTATCACAGACCAAGCTAGCAGCTCCTTGCTAAATGCTACCTCTAGCTCAGGTGCTAAATGTGGGCTTCCTTGGCAGGGCCCGAATGTCATTCCAGACAGGCAGAACAGAGGCACCACTGTCTCTCTGTAGGACCTCTGTGACTTTTCCAAAGATGCATATCCAGCATGTCCATGTAATGAGCCCTGACTGTATGGGTCTGTGCTCCATACTCTGAAACCATATGAAGAGTGCTGATCTAGGATCAGGTCCCCCCACCCCCTGTCCATGTCTACCAGATCTCACAGTCTCATGTCAGAATTAGACCATCCATGTTTCTCAAACGTTACATTTTGAAGTTGTGCCAAATGAAGTTGTGCCAAATGTCACATTTTGAAGTGTTTAAGGTTAAGATTAGGCATTAACTCCAAATTCTTAGTGTTAAGGTATTAACTCTGAATGGTAACGGTTAAGGTTAAGGTTTGGGATTGGCTTAAAACGATAATATAAAAACCAACTTTCTGCAGCTGGATTTGAACTTGCAACCTTTGGAATTAAAGGCTTACACCCCCTCCCCCGTCGTCCACAACGCCCTAGCGAAACTAAAAACTACTTCAAGGTAACAGCGCACACTGTTGCCCCTAGTGGCAGGTGTCCACGTCATCTCCCGACGTCCTCGGACATGGATGGATGTCGAATACTGACTTGTATCATGGGTGACCTGGCTGGTCCATGTAAGTCAAATCAAATGTTATTTGACACATACACATATTTAGCAGATGTTATTGCGGGTGTAGCGAAATGCTTGTGTTCCTAGCTCCAACAGAGCAGTAGCATCTAACAATTCACAACAACACACACAAATCTAAAAGTAAAATATTGGAATTAAGAAATATATAAAGAAATATATAAAATATTTTATTGATTATATATTTCATCTTATTGGTTATGATCTAAAAGGCAAAACTGATCCGAAAGCAGCAGTCCTTTTCTGAGAGCTTCATACTCTGACAGCATATGAGGAGTGCTGATCTAGGATCAGGTCCCCCCTGCCCATGATGAGTCAGAGATAAGACAGTGATATCCCATAATAGGTTGCCTGAGTATTGGTCTGAGGTTGTCTGTCTGGTTCCACAGACAGACAGACAGACAGGACAGGGTCAGAAGCAGTGCGATCACACACACAGTCAGCATACACACACACACACACACACACACACACAATCTTTGCACACGCAGTCAGCGTCCGCTTACTCACTGTTCTCCAGCAGGAGCCCTTAATGTGAAGCACAGCAGTAGAACAACACACTCTGAGGCACTCTGAGAACCCCCACACAGCCCGCCTGGCCCCTCACTGTGAGGCTAACACGGGGGCAGTCAGAGTATGTGTGTGTGTGTGTGTGTGTGTGTGGGTGGATCGGGGGAGTGTGTGTGTTTGATACTTTGTATGCCTCATAGGTCCTATGAAACAAACCACTGTGTCTCGACAGTTTCTACTTTGCTTTCTCCACACATTGATGATAATGTCCTTCTGTTTTAGGCCATATACCAGCCATTACAGGCCATTAGTGTTATAAAAACACACAATGTCACTCCCCGGTCACACACACTCCCTGTCTCCAACCAGCACAGTTACCCAACACATCGGCTTCTGACGATTCCCAGACGATGTCATGATCCTACTACCGTTTCAGACGGGTTGGATTTGTAACACACACACACACACACACACACACAAATACTCCCCATCCCCCATCATCAACACTGTTCCAGGTGGCTAGCTTTCTTACAATACGTTAATATCACATCATCCAGAACAGTAAAGCCATATAATGTGATGCCAGTAATCCCATAGGTAAGAGGTTTAGAGTAGCTACAGCCTCAGATGAGGAAACCCTTATTTTCATTTTACATTGCATTTATTCATTTAAAAAAAACATTTAGCCCTACTGACGCTGGCCTGGCTAGGAATACAAACATGTTGGGGAGGGGGCCTGGTCATCTAGTCATCTAGATGAACTCAGTGCCAGGTCCCCCCACCTGGCACTGGTAAATGAGTTCATCTAGATGACTAGATGACCAGGCCCCCTCCCCAACATGTTTGTATTCCTAGCCAGGCCAGCGTCAGTAGGGCTAAATGTTTTAAAAAAATGAATAAATGCAATTTAAAATGAAAATAAGGGTTTCCTATTGGACAGGTTTAGGTGCAGACTTTGCTGAGAATGTTCCTGCACGGTAGTGTATTCAAGGTTTAAAAAGGCTTCTAAAGTTTGTAATTTCCACTTTAAAATGTCAGTCTTGATTTGCCCTATTGAAAAATGCATGAACCCCTACAAAAATGACCATCAATTTTAATCCACATAATAATTCACTGTTTTTTCCTGTTGCTTCAGGATTCTTTTCTGTAGCAAACTATCTCAAATGAAGATCTCTAGTACCTCCCCATTTCAAAACGTTTCTCCCAACTGAACACAACCCAGACGGAGCAAGACTAGGGGTTTGTGTTGCCATTTCAGAGCAGAGATCATCCCTTTGGAGAGAGGGGGTTGAGAGGGACGGAGGGAATGAGACCCTAGCCATATGGACGACTGATTAGGCTGCTCACTGCTCACATTACCCTTTTAAATAGATATTTTGGCATCACATTACGTTCCAATCCCCAAACCAGCTACTGTAAACAAGCTACTATAGATTCATGTTCTAATCCCATACCAGTTTCTGTAAACAGGCTGCTGTATATAAACGTTCCAATCCCCATACAAGCTACTGTAAACAGACTACTGTATATAAACGTTCCAATCCCCATACCAGCTACTGTAAACAGACTGCTGTATATGAATGTTGGTATCTATGACCATTTTGAATACTGTAAGAAATCAAACACACATCATTTTTATGTTACAATGGGCCAGAAAATATGTAAGGTAATATTTGCATTCCTAGATGCTTCAAAACGCAAGCTGTTTCAAACCAAACCGGTTCCCCTAACCTCCTTGTGTTGCTAGTCAGGTGTAAACAATGTTGAAACACTTAACACATTCACCTCAGATAAATTGTAGTCACATACAATCTTCCTTTTTGTATCCATGTATTCCCCAATCCCCACACTGCACGGTAGTTCTATATATATATAGGCCACTTCTACTCCATGGCAGTCCTATGAGAGGCTATTATACTGTATAGTGTATAGTGTCTCAAGCACACTGGCCACGTCTGTGTAGTCCCAAAAGGCACCCTATTATGTATATAGTGCACTACTTTTGACCTGGTACCATAGGGCTCTGGTCAACAGAAGTGCACTACAAAGGGAATAGAGTGCCGTTTGGGATATATCATACTCTCTGAGGAAATCTCACCCATATCAAACACACTAGGTTACCCCTAGTCTCTGAGGAAATCTCACCCATATCAAACACCCTAGGTTACCCCTAGTCTCTGAGGAAATCTCACCCATATCAAACACCCTAGGTTACCCCTAGTCTCTGGGGAAATCTCACCCATATCAAACACACTAGGTTACCCCTACTCTCTGGGGAAATCTCACCCATATCAAACACCCTAGGTTACCACTACTCTCTGAGGAAATCTCACCCATATCAAACACACTAGGTTACCCCTACTCTCTGGGGAAATCTCACCAATATCAGACACCCTAGGTTACCCCTACTCTCTGGGGAAATCTCACCCATATCAAACACACTAGGTAACCCCTACTCTCTGAGGAAATCTCACCCATATCAAACACCCTAGGTTACCCCTACTCTCTGGGGAAATCTCACCCATATCAAACACACTAGGTTACCTCTACTCTCTGGGGAAATCTCACCCATATCAAACACACTAGGTTACCCCTACTCTCTGAGGAAATCTCACCCATATCAAACACACTAGGTTACCTCTACTCTCTGGGGAAATCTCACCCATATCAAACACCCTAGGTTACCCCTACTCTCTGAGGAAATCTCACCCATATCAGACACCCTAGGTTACCCCTACTCTCTGGGGAAATCTCACCCATATCAAACACACTAGGTTACCCCTACTCTCTGAGGAAATCTCACCCATATCAAACACCCTAGGTTACCCCTACTCTCTGGGGAAATCTCACCCATATCAAACACACTAGGTTACCCCTAGTCTCTGAGGAAATCTCACCCATATCAAACACCCTAGGTTACCCCTACTCTCTGGGGAAATCTCACCCATATCAAACACCCTAGGTTACCCCTAGTCTCTGGGGAAATCTCACCCATATCAAACACCCTAGGTTACCCCTACTCTCTGGGGAAATCTCACCCATATCAAACACCCTAGGTTACCCCTACTCTCTGAGGAAATCTCACCCATATCAGACACCCTAGGTTACCCCTACTCTCTGGGGAAATCTCACCCATATCAAACACCCTAGGTTACCCCTACTCTCTGAGGAAATCTCACCCATATCAGACACCCTAGGTTACCCATACTCTCTGGGGAAATCTCACCCATATCAAACACCCTAGGTTACCCCTACTCTCTGGGGAAATCTCACCCATATCAAACACACTAGGTTACCTCTACTCTCTGGGGAAATCTCACCCATATCAAACACCCTAGGTTACCCCTAGTCTCTGGGGAAATCTCACCCATATCAAACACCCTAGGTTACCCCTACTCTGGGGAAATCTCACCCATATCAGACACCCTAGGTTACCCCTACTCTCTGGGGAAATCTCACCCATATCAAACACCCTAGGTTACCCCTAGTCTCTGAGGAAATCTCACCCATATCAAACACCCTAGGTTACCCCTACTCTCTGAGGAAATCTCACCCATATCAAACACCCTAGGTAACCCCTACTCTCTGGGGAAATCTCACCCATATCAAACACCCTAGGTTACCCCTACTCTCTGAGGAAATCTCACCCATATCAAACACCCTAGGTTACCCCTACTCTCTGAGGAAATCTCACCCATATCAAACACACTAGGTTACCCCTAGTCTCTGAGGAAATCTCACCCATATCAAACACCCTAGGTTACCCCTACTCTCTGGGGAAATCTCACCCATATCAGACACCCTAGGTTACCCCTAGTCTCTGGGGAAATCTCACCCATATTAAACACCCTACGTTACCCCTAGTCTCTGAGGAAATCTCACCCATATCAAACACCCTAGGTTACCCCTACTCTCTGAGGAAATCTCACCCATATCAGACACCCTAGGTTACCCCTACTCTCTGAGGAAATCTCACCCATATCAGACACCCTAGGTTACCCCTACTCTCTGGGTAAATCTCACCCATATCAAACACCCTAGGTTACCCCTACTCTCTGAGGAAATCTCACCCATATCAGACACCCTAGGTTACCCCTACTCTCTGAGGAAATCTCACCCATATCAGACACCCTAGGTTACCCCTACTCTCTGGGGAAATCTCACCCATATCAAACACACTAGGTTACCCCTACTCTCTGAGGAAATCTCACCCATATCAAACACCCTAGGTTACCCCTACTCTCTGAGGAAATCTCACCCATATTAAACACACTAGGTTACCCCTACTCTCTGAGGAAATCTCACCCATATCAAACACACTAGGTTACCCCTAGTCTCTGAGGAAATCTCACCCATATCAAACACACTAGGTTACCCCTACTCTCTGAGGAAATCTCACCCATATCAAACACACTAGGTTACCCATAGTCTCTGGGGAAATCTCATCCATATCAAACACCCTAGGTTACCCCTACTCTCTGAGGTAATCTCACCCATATCAAACACACTAGGTTACCCCTAGTCTCTGAGGAAATCTCACCCATATCAAACACACTAGGTTACCCCTACTCTCTGAGGAAATCTCACCCATATCAAACACACTAGGTTACCCCTAGTCTCTGAGGAAATCTCACCCATATCAAACACCCTAGGTTACCCCTACTCTCTGGGGAAATCTCACCCATATCAGACACCCTAGGTTACCCCTAGTCTCTGGGGAAATCTCACCCATATTAAACACCCTACGTTACCCCTAGTCTCTGAGGAAATCTCACCCATATCAAACACCCTAGGTTACCCCTACTCTCTGAGGAAATCTCACCCATATCAGACACCCTAGGTTACCCCTACTCTCTGAGGAAATCTCACCCATATCAGACACCCTAGGTTACCCCTACTCTCTGGGTAAATCTCACCCATATCAAACACCCTAGGTTACCCCTACTCTCTGAGGAAATCTCACCCATATCAGACACCCTAGGTTACCCCTACTCTCTGAGGAAATCTCACCCATATCAGACACCCTAGGTTACCCCTACTCTCTGGGGAAATCTCACCCATATCAAACACACTAGGTTACCCCTACTCTCTGAGGAAATCTCACCCATATCAAACACCCTAGGTTACCCCTACTCTCTGAGGAAATCTCACCCATATTAAACACACTAGGTTACCCCTACTCTCTGAGGAAATCTCACCCATATCAAACACACTAGGTTACCCCTAGTCTCTGAGGAAATCTCACCCATATCAAACACACTAGGTTACCCCTACTCTCTGAGGAAATCTCACCCATATCAAACACACTAGGTTACCCATAGTCTCTGGGGAAATCTCACCCATATCAAACACCCTAGGTTACCCCTACTCTCTGAGGTAATCTCACCAATGCAGTCGCATTAGGCCCAGTTATACACAGATAATAAGTCACACACACACACACACACACACACACACACACACACACACACACACACACACACACACACACACACACACACACACACACACACACACACACACACACACACACACACACACACTGCATAATGACATTGTGTGCGACTCAAAATCATTCCCTCGCTATCTCCTCTCTTCTCACTGCAGTAATCCCTTGTATTCTCGTATCCTAATAAGACTCTGGTCTTCATGAAGGGAGGAAGGAAGGAATAAAAGAAAGAGAAGAAGATGAAGAAGGGAGGATGACACATTAACACTGGGCAGAGATACGGGCGGCTGGGCCTGTCAGAACGAGCCTTATGTCCTTCCAGCCCAGGGAGCGAGAGGCCAGTAATTGCAGACTGTCTCTTTGCTCCGCTCCCCCGCTTTTCTTTTTCTCCTTCTCTTTTTCTCCTTCTCTCGTTCTTCTCTCGTCACTGGAGCTGAGTGTGTGTGTGTTACTCCAGTGGTGTTGTCTCGATCAGTGATTAAGAGAGTGAGAGCGGTGTAACACGAGAGGCAGAAAACTGGAGCGAGAAAGGGAGAGCGAAAGATATATATTTTTTTCCCTTCTTAAATCCGACGTCTACTCAAATCCCAGGCGTAATCCGCCCATAAATCCCTCGGGTTTCGACGGCTATTTAGTTAGTAGTGTGAGACACACACACACACACACACACACACACACAGACACACACACACACACACACACACACACACACACACACACACACACACACACACACACACACACACACACACATACACAGTCATGGGGCAAACACACCTTCCAGTTGAAGTTGTCCCGTAGACACTTATTTGAAGTCAGTCTTATGTTTTGCCCCACTAATAGTTCAGGTTAGGTCTTGGCCAGTTAGTTCCTGATCAGGGCCTGTATTCATAATTATTCTCAGAGAAGGAGTGCTGATCTAGGATCAGTTGAGCCTTTTAGATCATAATTGGTATTGGTATTTTATTAGGATCCTCATTAGCTGTTGTGAAAGCAGTAGCTACTCTTACTGATTGCAGGAAACTGATCCCAGATCAGCCTTCCTACTCTGAGACTTTTTGAATACAGGCCCTCCCTGTGCTGTGCCTAAGGGCAGCTTCCACCCCTTATAGGTTCATTGTTGCAAGTAGTCTATGACCTTGACCCAATGTAATATACTGACATAATATTATCTCCCAGGTAGGGCAAGAGTCAGGGTAGGTGTTTATTAACGTTGCACCAGGGATAGCTAAAGGGGCATCTACTAATTATTATTATTATTATTATTATTATTATTATTCCACTCTACTAAAGGGTGAAATCTCTCACATCTCTCTGCATTGTTGAGAAGGGCCCGTAAGCATTCCACTGTTGGTCTACACCTGTTGTTTACGCAGCATGTGATTAATATTATTTAATTAAATTTAACGGGGTAACATGAAAAGCTTTGAGGTAGGACACTGGTGCTCATGTCCTTCTCTCCTCTCTTCCTGCTTCTTCTCTCCTTTCCTTCTCTCCTCTTCCTGCTTCTTCTCTCCTTTCCTTCTCTCCTCTCTTCCTGCTTCTTCTCTCCTTTCCTTCTCTCCTCTCTTCCTGCTTCTTCTCTCCTTTCCTTCTCTCCTCTCTTCCTGCTTCTTCTTCTCCTCTCCTGACCTTTTTTCCTCTTTTCCTGCATCTCATCCTCCTCCACCTCAGTCTCATGTAGGAATCTCATTCTGCTCCTAAGTGTTGGGCCTCCTCCTCCAACCATCCATTCTGTTTCTCCTGCTCCTCTCCACTCCTCTTTTCATCCTCCTGTATCTTCTCCTCCACCAGTCTCAAATAGGATCTCATTCTGCTCTTCTACTACCCCTCCTGTCCAGTAGTTCACTTCCCTTCTCCTGCTTCTTCTTCTTCTCCTCAAGTAGGATCTCAGATATTATTCTATGGTGGCTGAGCAGTTGGATGGTCCTCCAGTCTCCTAAATCAAACTTAATGAGTCTGCAGAGATTGGAGCTGCTCTCTCGCTGTGCAGAAATTCCATCCCTAATTGAGCCGCATGATAATTATACATTTTCTTTGAGATTTTATACTGCTGGTTGGTGAACCATCGTCGTGTATCTGGTGTGTGTGCGTGCATGTTTGTGTGCAGTGGTGGCAGTTGTAGTGATGGTAGTGGTGGTAGTGGTGGTAGTGGAAGTGATGGCAGTGGTACTGGTAGTGATGGTATTGTGGTGATGGTAGTGAAAGTCATGTTTTTTATTTATTTTTATTTATTTAACTAGGCAAGTCAGTTAAGAACAAATTCCTACTTTCAATGACGGCCTAGAAACAGTGGGTTAACTGCCTTGTTCAGGGGCATAACGACAGATGTTTTACCTTTCGGTTACTAGTCCAACCCTCTAACCACTAGGCTACCTGCCGCCCCGATGGTAGTTGTAGCTATGGTAGTGATGGTAGTGGTGTTGATGGTAGGGGTAGTGAGGGTAGTGGTGTTGATGGTAGGGGTAGTTATGGTGGTGATGGTAGGGGTAGTGAAGGTAGTGGTGTTGATGGTAGGGGTAGTTATGGTGGTGATGGTAGGGGTAGTGAGGGTAGTGGTGTTGATGGTAGGGGTAGTTATGGTGGTGATGGTAGGGGTAGTGAGGGTAGTGGTGTTGATGGTAGGGGTAGTTATGGTGGTGATGGTAGGGGTAGTGAGGGTAGTGGTGTTGATGGTAGGGGTAGTTATGGTGGTGATGGTAGGGGTAGTGAGGGTAGTGGTGTTGATGGTAGGGGTAGTTATGGTGGTGATGGTAGGGGTAGTGAGGGTAGTGGTGTTGATGGTAGGGGTAGTTATGGTGGTGATGGTAGGGGTAGTGAGGGTAGTGGTGTTGATGGTAGGGGTAGTTATGGTGGTGATGGTAGGGGTAGTGAGGGTAGTGGTGTTGATGGTAGGGGTAGTTATGGTGGTGATGGTAGGGGTAGTGAGGGTAGTGGTGTTGATGGTAGGGGTAGTTATGGTGGAGATGGTAGGGGTAGTGAGGGTAGTGGTGTTGATGGTAGGGGTAGTTATGGTGGAGATGGTAGGGGTAGTGAGGGTAGTGGTGTTGATGGTAGGGGTAGTTATGGTGGTGATGGTAGGGGTAGTGAGGGTAGTGGTGTTGATGGTAGGGGTAGTTATGGTGGTGATGGTAGGGGTAGTGAGGGTAGTGGTGTTGATGGTAGGGGTAGTTATGGTGGTGATGGTAGGGGTAGTGAGGGTAGTGGTGTTGATGGTAGGGGTAGTTATGGTGGTGATGGTAGGGGTAGTGAGGGTAGTGGTGTTGATGGTAGGGGTAGTTATGGTGGAGATGGTAGGGGTAGTGAGGGTAGTGGTGTTGATGGTAGGGGTAGTTATGGTGGAGATGGTAGGGGTAGTGAGGGTAGTGGTGTTGATGGTAGGGGTAGTTATGGTGGTGATGGTAGGGGTAGTGAGGGTAGTGGTGTTGATGGTAGGGGTAGTTATGGTGGAGATGGTAGGGGTAGTGAGGGTAGTGGTGTTGATGGTAGGGGTAGTTATGGTGGTGATGGTAGGGGTAGTGAGGGTAGTGGTGTTGATGGTAGGGGTAGTTATGGTGGAGATGGTAGGGGTAGTGAGGGTAGTGGTGTTGATGGTAGGGGTAGTTATGGTGGGGATGGTAGGGGTAGTTATGGTGGGGATGGTAGGGGTAGTGAGGGTAGTGGTGTTGATGGTAGGGGTAGTTATGGTGGAGATGGTAGGGGTAGTTATGGTGGGGATGGTAGGGGTAGTGAGGGTAGTGGTGTTGATGGTAGGGGTAGTTATGGTGGTGATGGTAGGGGTAGTGAGGGTAGTGGTGTTGATGGTAGGGGTAGTTATGGTGGAGATGGTAGGGGTAGTGAGGGTAGTGGTGTTGATGGTAGGGGTAGTTATGGTGGTGATGGTAGGGGTAGTGAGGGTAGTGGTGTTGATGGTAGGGGTAGTTATGGTGGTGATGGTAGGGGTAGTTATGGTGGTGATGGTAGGGGTAGTGAGGGTAGTGGTGTTGATGGTAGGGGTAGTTATGGTGGTGATGGTAGGGGTAGTTATGGTGGTGATGGTAGGGGTAGTGAGGGTAGTGGTGTTGATGGTAGGGGTAGTTATTGTTATTTTTATGTTCTCCCCTCCTGTAGTCTTATCGCCACTCTTCCTTTCCGTTTTGTTCCGTTCCAACGGACATTGTGCCCCAGAGGAGCGGAAATTAGAACGTGTGAAAAATGGAGGGATGTGCACGGAGGGAGGGAGGGAGGGAGGGAGGGAGGGAGGGAGGGAGGGAGGGAGGAAGGGAGGGAGGGCTGTGCACAGAGGGAGGGAGGGAGGGAGGTAGAAGATCATTAGGATTGGTGATTGTGTAGCACAATGTCACGTTTCCTATTTAAGGCACACTCACTCACACACACACACACACACACACACACACACACACACACACACACACACACACACACACACACACACACACACACACACACACACACACACACACACACACACACACACACACACACACACACACACACACACACACACACACACACACACTCTATCGCTCTCTGTCGCACTTACTCACCCCTGCATGTCTACACATATTCATACAGACTTGATATACATATAGATACAGTATACACATAGATATACACATAGACTTTTCATATGATATAAAGGACCCTTGTGAAGGACCCTTCCTGAAAAGACTCTTTGTGAGGAATAGGCAGTTGGTTAAAGGTAAGCGAGAGAGAGGGGGAGAGAGAGTAAGTGAAATTAGGACAGGAGGAAAGAGAGAAAAGAGAGCAATGGTAACGAGAGAGAGATGTGGTGTTAGAGAGAGAGAGATAAAGAGACAGAGAGATAGAGATGGAGAGAGAGCGAGAGTGAGAGAGAGAGAGTGAGTAAGACAGATGGCCATGTCAGAGATGTGGCAGGCTGGCCATGCTCTCTCTCTCTCTCTCTCTCTCTCTCTCTCTCTCTCTCTCTCTCTCTCTCTCTCTCTCTCTCTCTCTCCCTCTCTCCCTCTCTCCCTCACGCCCTCTCTCCCTCTCTCTCTGTGAGTGCAGTGTAGTGGTGGTTTCGGAGGGGGGTTTAGAGTTTGAGAAACAGGGCCCATATGGGCTGCTTTAACCAGACCCTGGAGACTTGTCTTTCCATAGAGGAGAGAGTCATTAGGAAATTTATTGACTCCATATTGGTCTCCACAATCTGTGGAACTATGTGTGAGAGAGAGAGAGAGAAAACAAAGAACAATATTGTTCTTTTTTCCTACCCTAGAATGGCCCAATCTGCCTTTTAGGGGGTTGAGAGAGGGGGGTAAAATGGGTAACCCCTCAGATTTTTCCCTTTGTCCTCTGTTTTCCTCCATACACCCCCTCTCCTCACTCCCCACCCCCCTGCTCCCCCTTATAACTGCCGGGAGCTATTTGACTAAGCTCTTATGACTTTGTGTAACTTCTTATACTGATGAATAAATCTATGTTTTAATATTGGCTGGACTTTTTTTTACAAAGTTGTGTTAGAGAATACTAAATCAAGTCTACATCACCCACATAGAGTACGTACTTTCTGGTTTTCTGAAAGTATCGTTGGACGTGCTGCCGTGGCATCTCACTTGTCCTTGTCAGAGGCTTGACTGAGGTTGCAATGTGAGGAGATTGCTGCTAACCACACACACACACACACACACACACACACACAGTATTCTGTATGTAACATTACACTGCTAAAATGTATGTAAATCCGGGGCCTTATAGAATGCCGAGAATCCAGTGGTTTTATGCCAAAAAGTGTTGTTATATTTTATTTCAGTCTTCTGTGATGTATAATATTGGGATGAAAACTCAAAATGTAACACATTTCAACTGTATATCTGACATGGTACAGGTGTCTTTTTATTTTCTATCCCGTAACCATGTGTGTGAGGTGTCTACTTTTGTCTCAAAGTAGATTTGTTTAAGACTAACAAAAATCACTCTGATTTAGCTCACTGCAGTAATGATTAAGTATCCAACGCACTGCAGATTGAGATTAAACCAATGGAGTGTTCAGTGCGTTTCAACAAGACACAGATAGTCTACCACATATAAAATGTCATTACTAGAACGGTGTCCATACCATAGAAATAGAAAACAGACCAGAGAGGCAATATGACTGGTACACTCAACACGTAACATTGACTTCAATGGGATTTTCCGTTCCAGTCATTCTAAATGTATGATTGAAACTCTCTCCTGTGGCAACCAATTGGAGAACTGCATTCATTTGAATGGGATTTTCCATTCTAGTAATTATATTCTGTGGTTGAAACGTTTACCTATGACAAGCAAGAGAGGGAAAATATGTTGATTTGAATGGTATTTACTAGTGTTTTTAATAAGCCACTAAGAGAGCCATTAGATTACTATAGGTTCCAGATATTCACCACACACACACACACACACACACACACACACACACACACACACACACACACACACACACACACACACACACACACACACACACACACACACACACACACACACACACACACACACACACACACACACACACACACACACACACACAGACAGACACGCACCACTTTCCTCTCCTCCAGAGAAACACTTTCTCCTGGAGAACTCTAATCAATAGTTGATTTGAAGTCACATACTGTCTATCAGCTCTGCTGTATATCCTACAGCCCCTCAAACTCAACTCTGGACATAGAAGCCAGTTTCTTTTTCATTTCCATTGGTCCCCTCTAATCAGGGACTGATTAGTTCAATTAACTATCGGGTAGAAGAGAACACCAGCAGGCTCCGGACCTTGTAGGGTCAGAGCTGAGGACACCTGCTAAAGGCTGTGTTGTCTACTTCAAGGGTGTGTGAAGTGTGTGTGATGTGTGATGTTTTATGAATGAAGGGTAGGAGGATATGTTCGAAGGAGCATTTGGGGGGGTGTAGTGTATGGTGTGTGTCCCAAATGGCCCCCTATTCTCTATTGGGCCCTGCTCAAAAGTAGTGCATTTTAAAGGGAAAATGGTAGCATTTGGGATACAGATATCTGGCTGTTTTCTGTTATGGTATCTGGCTGTTTTGTGTTACAGGGAACATCAAAGGTGAAAGATGCTGGCATGGGGTAGAATGCTACCTTGGAGAGGGGAGGTGTGTGTGTGTTCACGAATGTGCTCTCTAGTGTGTGTGTGTGTGTGTGTGTGTGTGTGTGTGTGTGTGTGTGTGTGTGTGTGTGTGTGTGTGTGTGTGTGTGTGTGTGTGTGTGTGTGTGTGTGTGTGTGTGTGTGTGTGTGTGTGTGTGTGTGTGTGTACATCTTTTGTCTTTCTTGGTGTGTGTGTCGAGTCACACCAAGCCCTCTGCCCTGACATCTCTCCCCTCCTCTCTTCGCCTTCTCTGAAGCCCCAGAGGATTGTGGGTACGATGTGCTGACAAATCGATGCCGCCGGGCTGCCTAACTGCTCCCGCTGCGGCCGGGGCGACACACTCCGAATACAAAGCCACGGACGGCCCTGAGGCCTCCACACACACACACACACACACACACTGTATGCCTGCCCGGTCAGGCCTAGTACTCCAGTCGGATCATCCTTTCCAAACCTGGGATAATCTGAGCTCCTGTTTCTGGGCTTTAGCCATTTCTAGCCTGGCGATACGGTACAGAGATCATATGCCTGGTCGTACTCACAGCCTGGTCAGAAGAAACACCGGCTCTGCTTTCAACACATGTCTCTCTGTGTGATCACTGGCTCTCTGTTTATATGCAAACCATAGTAGTGCAGACTTCAGTACACAGTGTGTGTTACGTTGTTCCTGTACGTTATCCAGTTCAGAGAAGCCTATACGTAGGCTTGTGTCCTAACAAGGTAGCTGGATAGAATATCATTAGGCTTAATCAGACACATCAGTATGTTCACTGTTTATACAGGAGTGCTACCTTGGTCCATGCTGAGAAGTCTACCGTCTTAATAGGTGGAAAGATGTATTCTCAAGATGGCAGAATAGGTTGTCATTGTGCTCTGTAGGAGAAGGCTTTAACAGTTATGTACAGAGTTGAGTCAGTTCATGACTATGACTGTAGCCTACTGTGAGTTAGTTCACCACCACTTGGCCTTGGTCTGAGAAAACCTCAGTCTGACTGGTTTCCACTGAAGGAGTGGGTTGAGCCACGCTGTGTAATCACTGAGACACACACACACACCAAATGGGCAGAACAGAATCAGGACTGCCTGTGTCTATTTGTCTCTAGGGTCTGTGGTAGAACCATGGCCCTGTTCCATTGGCATCGTACTGGAACCAGAACTGGATCTGGACCCAGCACTAGAACAGGGGATAAAGCCCAGCTCAGCCCAGCTCACCATTTAATCCAGATCATTCCTGATCTGTATCTGGTTATCAACCTACATCCCTCTATCTCCCTCCTCTCACTCTCCATTCCCCTTTCTCTCTCTCTCTTCCATCTCTCTCTCTCTGACTGGCCCTTCACCCCCCCCCCTCTCTCTCTCTTCCATCCATCTCTCTCTCTCTCTCTCTCTCTTCCATCTCTCTCTCTCTCTCTCTCTCTCTGACTGGCCCTTCACCCCTCTCTCTCTCTGACCACACCTACATTCCTCTCTCTCTCTCTCTGACCAGCCCTCCACCCCCCTCCCCCTTTCTCTGACCCCCCTCTCTCTTTCCCCTCTTCTATGTTTCTCTCTCTCTCTCTCTGACCCCCCTCTCTCTTTCCCCTCTTCTATGTTTCTCTCTCTCTCTCTGACCCCCTCTCTCTTTCCCCTCTTCTATGTTTCTCTCTCTCTCTCTCTGACCCCCCTCTCTCTTTCCCCTCTTCTATGTTTCTCTCTCTCTCTCTGACCACCCCCCACCACCCCTCTCTCTCTCAATCTCCCTTGTGATACAAACAGCTGTTTCACACACATAAATAAGCCAAAAGAAAAAGGGCTTTTATTTAGTCGTTAATGCCTTGCTTAGTCCCTCTAGTATGCTCTAAAGCATCAACAGCCAGATGCAGCTTTTGTCAATGTGGCATTCCATATGACTTTCCTTACTGTATGTCAGTTGTATAAGCACTAATTCACCATGTTGTATTGTATGAACATCATGTTACTACGGCTTTGACTTCACAGACTGACTACTTGAGTGTCTAAGTGTTCAGTTGTAGCAAAGCTATGAGGTTGTGTGTGTGTGTGTGTGTGTGTGTGTGTGTGTGTGTGTGTGTGTGTGTGTGTGTGTGTGTGTGTGTGTGTGTGTGTGTGTGTGTGTGTGTGTGTGTGTGTGTGTGAGAGTTTAGTGTCATTACTGTTGAAGCAGATTACACACACACACACACACACACACACACACACACACACACACACACACACACACACACACACACACAGAGGGACAGCGCTGATAGGGCTTATGAAAGATGAAAGGGGATACAGTGTTCACTCTCTCTGTCACACAGAGGGTTGAGAGCCACCGTGGGGACAGACTGCTCTGCTCTGCAGTGTTCACTCTCTCTGTCACACAGAGGGTTGAGAGCCACCGTGGGGACAGACTGCTCTGCTCTGCAGTGTTCACTCTCTCTGTCACACAGAGGGTTGAGAGCCACCGTGGGGACAGACTGCTCTGCTCTGCTCTGCAGTGTTCACTCTCTCTGTCACACAGAGGGTTGAGAGCCACCGTGGGGACAGACTGCTCTGCTCTGGGCTGCAGTGTTCACTGATGGTATTACTGACTGGCTGTCCCTTTAACAGCACTAAGTATTGGACTCCCATCCCTTCCATGTATGCTCTAATGCCTATCCGCGGAGTTGTATCATATACCGTATATATTTTTTATATTTTCCACATTAAAAGTGTAATACTGTGATTTATATGATATATTTACTGTTATCGTGCTTGACTGTTACTTTACGACCCTATACACAAGTTCTCTCATGAAATACACATGTACATTCATCAACATTCCTTAACTCGATACCCCCCTTTTCCACATGCCTCCCTCCCTCCCCCTCCCCCTACCCCCACCCAATCCCTCCCCCTTTAAACCAAGGTGTACCTCTGTCACGACTTCATTGCCCACACATTGCTGGCTTCTCTATTTTTTAACAGTTTCCTCTTTAGACTAGACTGTGGTGAGTGGAAACCCAGTCTGGTCCAATCGGTTTCCCAGTCAGGCTATGTTAGCATAGCAGTAGCATACCTAAGCTAATCCATTTGATACAGTAGCGCTGTTAGCTACTAGCCTAGCCTCAGTCTGGCCCTGTCAGTCTCCTAGACAGACGATTATTCTAGCTAACCCATACAACAAGCCTAAAGCAGCTAATACTGTTAGCTACAGCTACTAGCATAAGCATAATAATCTCCTAGCCCGACAATACAGTAGCCTACAATTAGCTAGTAGCCTAGCCTCTAGTCCAGACAGTGCAGTATGGATGACTGGATGGCTCAGCAGCTGAAGTAGTGCTGTGGTAGGAAAGTATGATTGGTGGCGGGTCTGTGGTGGATGTAATCTACTGGTATTCCTCTGTGAGCTGCCGCGGCTGGAAAGGAGCTCTGTCTCAGAGATGGACGAGGGGCGAGGTAGACGGGAGGGGGGCAGTGGGGCGAGGTAGACGGGAGGGGGGCAGAGGGGCGAGGTAGACAGGAGGGGGGCAGAGGGGCGAGGTAGACGGGAGGGGGGCAGTGGGGCGAGGTAGACGGGAGGGGGGCAGAGGGGCGAGGTAGACGGGAGGGGGGCAGAGGGGCGAGGTAGACGGGAGGGGGGCAGAGGGGCGAGGAAGACGGGAGGGGGGCAGAGGGGCGAGGTAGACGGGAGGGGGGCAGAGGGGCGAGGTAGACGGGAGGGGGGCAGAGGGGCGAGGTAGACGGGAGGGGGCAGAGGGGCGAGGTAGACGGGAGGGGGGCAGAGGGGCGAGGTAGACGGGAGGGGGGCAGTGGGGTGCAGCCACCCTGATTAAAGGCCCCAAGAGCTGATGACCTTGAGAAGGAAGAGTGTGTAGTGTGTAGTGTGTAGTGTGTAGTGTGTGTGTGTGTGTGTGTGTGTGTGTGTGTGTGTGTGTGTGTGTGTGTGTGTGTGTGTGTGTGTGTGTGTGTGTGTGTGTGTGTGTGTGTGTGTGTGTGTGTGTGTGTGAGAACGTATAGTCCGTGTGTGTATGGATGTGTCTGGTAAAGTTGTTTATGATGTGTGTGGGAGGTGGGTGAGTGGGTGGTAGTGACTGAGACAGTGACCGTGTGTGTGTGAGTATTGGACTGTGTGTGCGTGCATGCGTGTAGGGATGCATGTTGAGTGAATGCGTAATTTCCGCTTCTGTGCAGCTCCTCCACAAAAAGCAGGAAATAACAAGAAAAGACTCAGGAAATACTTAGATGGATGTTTAGGCATTCCTTCACGTGTCATGTATGTGTCATGGGCGCCCCAATGTTCTTGTACCTATTTGTTCTTCACTGAAGTGTAGGCCTATATATTAGCCTGGTGCCAGAGCTGTTTTGCTGTCTCCTAAGTCCTATGCTCATTGTCACGGTAGGGATTTGGGAAAACAGCACAAACAGATCTGGAAACAGGCTTATATTTCCCTGCCCACCAATTGAGTAGAAGGGAAGGTATTTTTAACTTGACGTACAACAACATGTAGAAGTAGCTAGTGTGTCACCTTCCTGGTTTTTCTACCACTGTAGTTGGCCTATATTTCCCTACTAATCTGACAGGGACAGACGTTTTAACTTGACGCCCAACAACATGTAGAAGGATCCGGTAAAGGGGGTTGTCACGGTACCATCACTTCCTTCCCTACCAGTTTACTACAGGCCTTTATTTCTCTGTCCATCGGCTGAGTAGAAGGGAACGTTGTCTTTAACCTGACACCCAACAACATGTAGAGAGGTACAGTATCTAGTAAAAGGGGATTCCAACAACATGTAGAGAGGTACAGTATCTAGTAAAAGGGGATTCTAACAACATGTAGAGAGGTACAGTATCTAGTAAAAGGGGATTCCAACAACATGTAGAGAGGTACAGTATCTAGTAAAAGGGGATTCTAACAACATGTAGAGAGGTACAGTATCTAGTAAAAGGGGATTCTAACAACATGTAGAGAGGTATCTAGTAAAAGGGGATTCTAACAACATGTAGAGAGGTACAGTATCTAGTAAAAGGGGATTCCAACAACATGTAGAGAGGTACAGTATCTAGTAAAAGGGGATTCCAACAACATGTAGAGAGGTACAGTATCTAGTAAAAGGGGATTCCAACAACATGTAGAGAGGTACAGCATCTAGTAAAAGGGGATTCCAACAACATGTAGAGAGGTACAGTATCTAGTAAAAGGGGATTCTAACAACATGTAGAGAGGTACTGTATCTAGTAAAAGGGGATTCCAACAACATGTAGAGAGGTACAGTATCTAGTAAAAGGGGATTCCAACAACATGTAGAGAGGTACAGTATCTAGTAAAAGGGGATTCTAACAACATGTAGAGAGGTACAGTATCTAGTAAAAGGGGATTCCAACAACATGTAGAGAGGTACAGTATCTAGTAAAAGGGGATTCTAACAACATGTAGAGAGGTACAGTATCTAGTAAAAGGGGATTCTAACAACATGTAGAGAGGTACAGTATCTAGTAAAAGGGGATCCCAACAACATGTAGAGAGGTACAGTATCTAGTAAAAGGGGATTCTAACAACATGTAGAGAGGTACAGTATCTAGTAAAAGGGGATTCTAACAACATGTAGAGAGGTACAGTATCTAGTAAAAGGGGATTCTAACAACATGTAGAGAGGTATCTAGTAAAAGGGGATTCTAACAACATGTAGAGAGGTACAGTATCTAGTAAAAGGGGATTCTAACAACATGTAGAGAGGTATCTAGTAAAAGGGGATTCTAACAACATGTAGAGAGGTACAGTATCTAGTAAAAGGGGATTCTAACAACATGTAGAGAGGTACAGTATCTAGTAAAAGGGGATTCTAACAACATGTAGAGAGGTATCTAGTAAAAGGGGATTCTAACAACATGTAGAGAGGTACAGTATCTAGTAAAAGGGGATTCTAACAACATGTAGAGAGGTACAGTATCTAGTAAAAGGGGATTCTAACAACATGTAGAGAGGTATCTAGTAAAAGGGGATTCTAACAACATGTAGAGAGGTACAGTATCTAGTAAAAGGGGATTCTAACAACATGTAGAGAGGTACAGTATCTAGTAAAAGGGGATTCTAACAACATGTAGAGAGGTACAGTATCTAGTAAAAGGGGATTCCAACAACATGTAGAGAGGTACAGTATCTAGTAAAAGGGGATTCCAACAACATGTAGAGAGGTACAGTATCTAGTAAAAGGGGATTCCAACAACATGTAGAGAGGTACAGTATCTAGTAAAAGGGGATTCTAACAACATGTAGAGAGGTATCTAGTAAAAGGGGATTCTAACAACATGTAGAGAGGTACAGCATCTAGTAAAAGGGGATTCTAACAACATGTAGAGAGGTACAGTATCTAGTAAAAGGGGATTCTAACAACATGTAGAGAGGTACAGTATCTAGTAAAAGGGGATTCTAACAACATGTAGAGAGGTACAGTATCTAGTAAAAGGGGATTCTAACAACATGTAGAGAGGTACAGTATCTAGTAAAAGGGGATTCTAACAACATGTAGAGAGGTACAGCATCTAGTAAAAGGGGATTCTAACAACATGTAGAGAGGTACAGTATCTAGTAAAAGGGGATTCTAACAACATGTAGAGAGGTATCTAGTAAAAGGGGATTCTAACAACATGTAGAGAGGTACAGCATCTAGTAAAAGGGGATTCTAACAACATGTAGAGAGGTACAGTATCTAGTAAAAGGGGATTCCAACAACATGTAGAGAGGTACAGTATCTAGTAAAAGGGGATTCTAACAACATGTAGAGAGGTATCTAGTAAAAGGGGATTCTAACAACATGTAGAGAGGTACAGTATCTAGTAAAAGGGGATCCCAACAACATGTAGAGAGGTATCTAGTAAAAGGGGATTCTAACAACATGTAGAGAGGTATCTAGTAAAAGGGGATTCCAACAACATGTAGAGAGGTATCTAGTAAAAGGGGATTCTAACAACATGTAGAGAGGTACAGTATCTAGTAAAAGGGGATTCTAACAACATGTAGAGAGGTATCTAGTAAAAGGGGATTCCAACAACATGTAGAGAGGTACAGTATCTAGTAAAAGGGGATTCCAACAACATGTATGGAGGTACAGTATCTAGTAAAAGGGGATTCTAACAACATGTAGAGAGGTACAGTATCTAGTAAAAGGGGATTCTAACAACATGTAGAGAGGTACAGTATCTAGTAAAAGGGGATTCTAACAACATGTTGAGAGGTACAGCATCTAGTAAAAGGGGATTCCAACAACATGTAGAGAGGTACAGTATCTAGTAAAAGGGGATTCCAACAACATGTAGAGAGGTACAGTATCTAGTAAAAGGGGATTCTAACAACATGTAGAGAGGTACAGTATCTAGTAAAAGGGGATTCTAACAACATGTAGAGAGGTACAGTATCTAGTAAAAGGGGATTCTAACAACATGTAGAGAGGTACAGTATCTAGTAAAAGGGGATTCTAACAACATGTAGAGAGGTACAGTATCTAGTAAAAGGGGATTCTAACAACATGTAGAGAGGTACAGTATCTAGTAAAAGGGGATTCTAACAACATGTAGAGAGGTACAGTATCTAGTAAAAGGGGATTCTAACAACATGTAGAGAGGTACAGTATCTAGTAAAAGGGGATTCTAACAACATGTAGAGAGGTACAGTATCTAGTAAAAGGGGATTCTAACATCATGTAGAGAGGTACAGTATCTAGTAAAAGGGGATTCTAACAACATGTAGAGAGGTATCTAGTAAAAGGGGATTCCAACAACATGTAGAGAGGTACAGCATCTAGTAAAAGGGGATTCCAACAACATGTAGAGAGGTACAGTATCTAGTAAAAGGGGATTCCAACAACATGTAGAGAGGTACATTATCTAGTGAAAGGGGATTCTAACAACATGTAGAGAGGTACAGCATCTAGTAAAAGGGGATTCTAACAACATGTAGAGAGGTACAGTATCTAGTAAAAGGGGATCCCAACAACATGTAGAGAGGTACAGTATCTAGTAAAAGGGGATTCTAACAACATGTAGAGAGGTACAGTATCTAGTAAAAGGGGATTCTAACAACATGTAGAGAGGTACAGCATCTAGTAAAAGGGGATTCTAACAACATGTAGAGAGGTACAGCATCTAGTAAAAGGGGATTCCAACAACATGTAGAGAGGTACAGTATCTAGTAAAAGGGGATTCTAACAACATGTAGAGAGGTACAGTATCTAGTAAAAGGGGATTCTAACAACATGTAGAGAGGTACAGTATCTAGTAAAAGGGGATTCTAACAACATGTAGAGAGGTACAGTATCTAGTAAAAGGGGATTCCAACAACATGTAGAGAGGTACAGTATCTAGTAAAAGGGGATTCTAACAACATGTAGAGAGGTACAGTATCTAGTAAAAGGGGATTCTAACAACATGTAGAGAGGTACAGTATCTAGTAAAAGGGGATTCCAACAACATGTAGAGAGGTATCTAGTAAAAGGGGATTCTAACAACATGTAGAGAGGTACAGTATCTAGTAAAAGGGGATTCTAACAACATGTAGAGAGGTATCTAGTAAAAGGGGATTCTAACAACATGTAGAGAGGTACAGTATCTAGTAAAAGGGGATTCCAACAACATGTAGAGAGGTACAGTATCTAGTAAAAGGGGATTCCAACAACATGTAGAGAGGTACAGCATCTAGTAAAAGGGGATTCCAACAACATGTAGAGAGGTACAGTATCTAGTAAAAGGGGATTCTAACAACATGTAGAGAGGTACAGCATCTAGTAAAAGGGGATTCTAACAACATGTAGAGAGGTACAGTATCTAGTAAAAGGGGATTCTAACAACATGTAGAGAGGTACAGCATCTAGTAAAAGAGGATTCCAACAACATGTAGAGAGGTACAGTATCTAGTAAAAGGTGGATTCTAACAACATGTAGAGAGGTACAGCATCTAGTAAAAGGGGATTCCAACAACATGTAGAGAGGTACAGTATCTAGTAAAAGGGGATTCTAACAACATGTAGAGAGGTACAGTATCTAGTAAAAGGGGATTCTAACAACATGTAGAGAGGTACTGTATCTAGTAAAAGGGGATTCCAACAACATGTAGAGAGGTACAGTATCTAGTAAAAGGGGATTCTAACAACATGTAGAGAGGTACAGTATCTAGTAAAAGGGGATCCCAACAACATGTAGAGAGGTACAGTATCTAGTAAAAGGGGATTCTAACATCATGTAGAGAGGTACAGTATCTAGTAAAAGGGGATTCCAACAACATGTAGAGAGGTATCTAGTAAAAGGGGATTCCAACAACATGTAGAGAGGTACAGTATCTAGTCAAAGGGGATTCCGACAACATGTAGAGAGGTACAGTATCTAGTTAAAGGGGATTCTAACAACATGTAGAGAGGTACAGCATCTAGTAAAAGGGGATTCCAACAACATGTGGAGAGGTACAGTATCTAGTAAAAGGGGATTCCAACAACATGTAGAGAGGTACAGTATCTAGTAAAAGGGGATTCTAACAACATGTAGAGAGGTACAGTATCTAGTAAAAGGGGATTCTAACAACTTTTAGAGAGGTACAGTATCTAGTAAAAGGGGATTCCAACAACATGTAGAGAGGTACAGTATCTAGTAAAAGGGGATTCCAACAACATGTAGAGAGGTATCTAGTAAAAGGGGATTCTAACAACATGTAGAGAGGTACAGTATCTAGTAAAAGGGGATTCCAACAACATGTAGAGAGGTACCGTATCTAGTAAAAGGGGATTCTAACAACATGTAGAGAGGTACAGTATCTAGTAAAAGGGGATTCCAACAACATGTAGAGAGGTACAGTATCTAGTAAAAGGGGATTCTAACAACATGTAGAGAGGTACAGTATCTAGTAAAAGGGGATTCTAACAACATGTAGAGAGGTACAGTATCTAGTAAAAGGGGATTCTAACAACATGTAGAGAGGTATCTAGTAAAAGGGGATTCTAACAACATGTAGAGAGGTACAGTATCTAGTAAAAGGGGATTCTAACAACATGTAGAGAGGTATCTAGTAAAAGGGGATTCTAACAACATGTAGAGAGGTACAGTATCTAGTAAAAGGGGATTCTAACAACATGTAGAGAGGTACAGTATCTAGTAAAAGGGGATTCTAACAACATGTAGAGAGGTATCTAGTAAAAGGGGATTCTAACAACATGTAGAGAGGTACAGTATCTAGTAAAAGGGGATTCTAACAACATGTAGAGAGGTACAGTATCTAGTAAAAGGGGATTCTAACAACATGTAGAGAGGTATCTAGTAAAAGGGGATTCTAACAACATGTAGAGAGGTACAGTATCTAGTAAAAGGGGATTCTAACAACATGTAGAGAGGTACAGTATCTAGTAAAAGGGGATTCTAACAACATGTAGAGAGGTACAGTATCTAGTAAAAGGGGATTCCAACAACATGTAGAGAGGTACAGTATCTAGTAAAAGGGGATTCCAACAACATGTAGAGAGGTACAGTATCTAGTAAAAGGGGATTCCAACAACATGTAGAGAGGTACAGTATCTAGTAAAAGGGGATTCTAACAACATGTAGAGAGGTATCTAGTAAAAGGGGATTCTAACAACATGTAGAGAGGTACAGCATCTAGTAAAAGGGGATTCTAACAACATGTAGAGAGGTACAGTATCTAGTAAAAGGGGATTCTAACAACATGTAGAGAGGTACAGTATCTAGTAAAAGGGGATTCTAACAACATGTAGAGAGGTACAGTATCTAGTAAAAGGGGATTCTAACAACATGTAGAAAGGTACAGTATCTAGTAAAAGGGGATTCTAACAACATGTAGAGAGGTACAGCATCTAGTAAAAGGGGATTCTAACAACATGTAGAGAGGTACAGTATCTAGTAAAAGGGGATTCTAACAACATGTAGAGAGGTATCTAGTAAAAGGGGATTCTAACAACATGTAGAGAGGTACAGTATCTAGTAAAAGGGGATTCTAACAACATGTAGAGAGGTACAGTATCTAGTAAAAGGGGATTCTAACAACATGTAGAGAGGTATCTAGTAAAAGGGGATTCTAACAACATGTAGAGAGGTACAGTATCTAGTAAAAGGGGATTCTAACAACATGTAGAGAGGTACAGTATCTAGTAAAAGGGGATTCTAACAACATGTAGAGAGGTATCTAGTAAAAGGGGATTCTAACAACATGTAGAGAGGTACAGTATCTAGTAAAAGGGGATTCTAACAACATGTAGAGAGGTACAGTATCTAGTAAAAGGGGATTCTAACAACATGTAGAGAGGTACAGTATCTAGTAAAAGGGGATTCCAACAACATGTAGAGAGGTACAGTATCTAGTAAAAGGGGATTCCAACAACATGTAGAGAGGTACAGTATCTAGTAAAAGGGGATTCCAACAACATGTAGAGAGGTACAGTATCTAGTAAAAGGGGATTCTAACAACATGTAGAGAGGTATCTAGTAAAAGGGGATTCTAACAACATGTAGAGAGGTACAGCATCTAGTAAAAGGGGATTCTAACAACATGTAGAGAGGTACAGTATCTAGTAAAAGGGGATTCTAACAACATGTAGAGAGGTACAGTATCTAGTAAAAGGGGATTCTAACAACATGTAGAGAGGTACAGTATCTAGTAAAAGGGGATTCTAACAACATGTAGAAAGGTACAGTATCTAGTAAAAGGGGATTCTAACAACATGTAGAGAGGTACAGCATCTAGTAAAAGGGGATTCTAACAACATGTAGAGAGGTACAGTATCTAGTAAAAGGGGATTCTAACAACATGTAGAGAGGTATCTAGTAAAAGGGGATTCTAACAACATGTAGAGAGGTACAGCATCTAGTAAAAGGGGATTCTAACAACATGTAGAGAGGTACAGTATCTAGTAAAAGGGGATTCTAACAACATGTAGAGAGGTATCTAGTAAAAGGGGATTCTAACAACATGTAGAGAGGTACAGTATCTAGTAAAAGGGGATCCCAACAACATGTAGAGAGGTACAGCATCTAGTAAAAGGGGATTCCAACAACATGTAGAGAGGTACAGTATCTAGTAAAAGGGGATTCTAACAACATGTAGAGAGGTACAGTATCTAGTAAAAGGGGATTCTAACAACATGTAGAGAGGTACAGCATCTAGTAAAAGGGGATTCCAACAACATGTAGAGAGGTACAGTATCTAGTAAAAGGGGATTCCAACAACATGTAGAGAGGTACAGTATCTAGTAAAAGGGGATTCTAACAACATGTAGAGAGGTACAGTATCTAGTAAAAGGGGATTCTAACAACATGTAGAGAGGTACAGTATCTAGTAAAAGGGGATTCTAACAACATGTAGAGAGGTACAGTATCTAGTAAAAGGGGATTCTAACAACATGTAGAGAGGTACAGTATCTAGTAAAAGGGGATTCTAACAACATGTAGAGAGGTACAGTATCTAGTAAAAGGGGATTCTAACAACATGTAGAGAGGTACAGTATCTAGTAAAAGGGGATTCTAACAACATGTAGAGAGGTACAGTATCTAGTAAAAGGGGATTCTAACAACATGTAGAGAGGTACAGTATCTAGTAAAAGGGGATTCTAACAACATGTAGAGAGGTACAGTATCTAGTAAAAGGGGATTCTAACATCATGTAGAGAGGTACAGTATCTAGTAAAAGGGGATTCTAACAACATGTAGAGAGGTATCTAGTAAAAGGTGATTCCAACAACATGTAGAGAGGTACAGCATCTAGTAAAAGGGGATTCCAACAACATGTAGAGAGGTACAGTATCTAGTAAAAGGGGATTCCAACAACATGTAGAGAGGTACATTATCTAGTGAAAGGGGATTCTAACAACATGTAGAGAGGTACAGCATCTAGTAAAAGGGGATTCCAACAACATGTAGAGAGGTACAGTATCTAGTAAAAGGGGATTCCAACAACATGTAGAGAGGTACATTATCTAGTGAAAGGGGATGTAGAGAGGTACAGCATCTAGTAAAAGGGGATTCCAACAACATGTAGAGAGGTATCTAGTAAAAGGGGATCCCAACAACATGTAGAGAGGTACAGTATCTAGTGAAAGGGGATTCTAACAACATGTAGAGAGGTACAGTATCTAGTAAAAGGGGATTCTAACAACATGTAGAGAGGTACAGTATCTAGTAAAAGGGGATTCTAACAACATGTAGAGAGGTACAGTATCTAGTGAAAGGGGATTCTAACAACATGTAGAGAGGTACAGTATCTAGTGAAAGGGGATTCTAACAACATGTAGAGAGGTACAGTATCTAGTGAAAGGGGATTCCAACAACATGTAGAGAGGTACAGTATCTAGTAAAAGGGGATTCTAACAACATGTAGAGAGGTACAGTATCTAGTAAAAGGGGATTCTAACAACATGTAGAGAGGTACAGTATCTAGTAAAAGGGGATTCCAACAACATGTAGAGAGGTACAGTATCTAGTAAAAGGGGACTCCAACAACATGTAGAGAGGTACAGTATCTAGTAAAAGGGGATTCTAACAACATGTAGAGAGGTACAGTATCTAGTAAAAGGGGATTCTAACAACATGTAGAGAGGTACAGTATCTAGTAAAAGGGGATTCCAACAACATGTAGAGAGGTACAGTATCTAGTAAAAGGGGATTCTAACAACATGTAGAGAGGTACAGCATCTAGTAAAAGGGGATTCTAACAACATGTAGAGAGGTACAGCATCTAGTAAAAGGGGATTCTAACAACATGTAGAGAGGTACAGCATCTAGTAAAAGGGGATTCCAACAACATGTAGAGAGGTATCTAGTAAAAGGGGATTCCAACAACATGTATGGAGGTACAGTATCTAGTAAAAGGGGATTCTAACAACATGTAGAGAGGTACAGTATCTAGTAAAAGGGGATTCCAACAACATATAGAGAGGTACAGTATCTAGTAAAAGGGGATTCTAACAACATGTAGAGAGGTACAGTATCTAGTAAAAGGGGATTCCAACAACATGTAGAGAGGTACAGTATCTAGTAAAAGGGGATTCTAACAACATGTAGAGAGGTACAGCATCTAGTCAAAGGGGATTCCGACAACATGTAGAGAGGTACAGTATCTAGTAAAAGGGGATTCTAACAACATGTAGAGAGGTACAGTATCTAGTAAAAGGGGATTCCAACAACATGTAGAGAGGTACAGTATCTAGTAAAAGGGGATTCTAACAACATGTAGAGAGGTACAGTATCTAGTAAAAGGGGATTCCAACAACATGTAGAGAGGTACAGTATCTAGTAAAAGGGGATTCCAACAACATGTAGAGAGGTACAGTATCTAGTAAAAGGGGATTCTAACAACATGTAGAGAGGTATCTAGTAAAAGGGGATTCCAACAACATGTAGAGAGGTACAGTATCTAGTAAAAGGGGATTCCAACAACATGTAGAGAGGTACAGTATCTAGTAAAAGGGGATTCTAACAACATGTAGAGAGGTACAGTATCTAGTAAAAGGGGATTCTAACAACATGTAGAGAGGTACAGTATCTAGTAAAAGGGGATTCTAACAACATGTAGAGAGGTACAGTATCTAGTAAAAGGGGATTCCAACAACATGTAGAGAGGTATCTAGTAAAAGGGGATTCCAACAACATGTAGAGAGGTACATTATCTAGTGAAATGGGATTCTAACAACATGTAGAGAGGTACAGCATCTAGTAAAAGGGGATTCTAACAACATGTAGAGAGGTACAGCATCTAGTAAAAGGGGATTCCAACAACATGTAGAGAGGTACAGTATCTAGTAAAAGGGGATTCTAACAACATGTAGAGAGGTACAGTATCTAGTACAAGGGGATTCTAACAACATGTAGAGAGGTACAGTATCTAGTAAGAGGGGATTCTAACAACATGTAGAGAGGTACAGTATCTAGTAAAAGGGGATTCCAACAACATGTAGAGAGGTACAGTATCTAGTAAAAGGGGATTCTAACAACATGTAGAGAGGTACAGTATCTAGTAAAAGGGGATTCCAACAACATGTAGAGAGGTACAGTATCTAGTGAAAGGGGATTCCAACAACATGTAGAGAGGTATCTAGTAAAAGGGGATTCTAACAACATGTAGAGAGGTATCTAGTAAAAGGGGATTCCAACAACATGTAGAGAGGTACAGCATCTAGTAAAAGGGGATTCCAACAACATGTAGAGAGGTACAGTATCTAGTAAAAGGGGATTCCAACAACATGTAGAGAGGTACATTATCTAGTGAAAGGGGATTCTAACAACATGTAGAGAGGTACAGCATCTAGTAAAAGGGGATTCCAACAACATGTAGAGAGGTACAGTATCTAGTAAAAGGGGATTCCAACAACATGTAGAGAGGTACATTATCTAGTGAAAGGGGATTCTAACAACATGTAGAGAGGTACAGCATCTAGTAAAAGGGGATTCCAACAACATGTAGAGAGGTATCTAGTAAAAGGGGATCCCAACAACATGTAGAGAGGTACAGTATCTAGTGAAAGGGGATTCTAACAACATGTAGAGAGGTACAGTATCTAGTAAAAGGGGATTCTAACAACATGTAGAGAGGTACAGTATCTAGTAAAAGGGGATTCTAACAACATGTAGAGAGGTACAGTATCTAGTGAAAGGGGATTCTAACAACATGTAGAGAGGTACAGTATCTAGTGAAAGGGGATTCTAACAACATGTAGAGAGGTACAGTATCTAGTGAAAGGGGATTCCAACAACATGTAGAGAGGTACAGTATCTAGTAAAAGGGGATTCTAACAACATGTAGAGAGGTACAGTATCTAGTAAAAGGGGATTCTAACAACATGTAGAGAGGTACAGTATCTAGTAAAAGGGGATTCCAACAACATGTAGAGAGGTACAGTATCTAGTAAAAGGGGATTCCAACAACATGTAGAGAGGTACAGTATCTAGTAAAAGGGGATTCTAACAACATGTAGAGAGGTACAGTATCTAGTAAAAGGGGATTCTAACAACATGTAGAGAGGTACAGTATCTAGTAAAAGGGGATTCCAACAACATGTAGAGAGGTACAGTATCTAGTAAAAGGGGATTCTAACAACATGTAGAGAGGTACAGCATCTAGTAAAAGGGGATTCTAACAACATGTAGAGAGGTACAGCATCTAGTAAAAGGGGATTCTAACAACATGTAGAGAGGTACAGCATCTAGTAAAAGGGGATTCCAACAACATGTAGAGAGGTATCTAGTAAAAGGGGATTCCAACAACATGTATGGAGGTACAGTATCTAGTAAAAGGGGATTCTAACAACATGTAGAGAGGTACAGTATCTAGTAAAAGGGGATTCCAACAACATATAGAGAGGTACAGTATCTAGTAAAAGGGGATTCTAACAACATGTAGAGAGGTACAGTATCTAGTAAAAGGGGATTCCAACAACATGTAGAGAGGTACAGTATCTAGTAAAAGGGGATTCTAACAACATGTAGAGAGGTACAGCATCTAGTCAAAGGGGATTCCGACAACATGTAGAGAGGTACAGTATCTAGTAAAAGGGGATTCTAACAACATGTAGAGAGGTACAGTATCTAGTAAAAGGGGATTCCAACAACATGTAGAGAGGTACAGTATCTAGTAAAAGGGGATTCTAACAACATGTAGAGAGGTACAGTATCTAGTAAAAGGGGATTCCAACAACATGTAGAGAGGTACAGTATCTAGTAAAAGGGGATTCCAACAACATGTAGAGAGGTACAGTATCTAGTAAAAGGGGATTCTAACAACATGTAGAGAGGTATCTAGTAAAAGGGGATTCCAACAACATGTAGAGAGGTACAGTATCTAGTAAAAGGGGATTCCAACAACATGTAGAGAGGTACAGTATCTAGTAAAAGGGGATTCTAACAACATGTAGAGAGGTACAGTATCTAGTAAAAGGGGATTCCAACAACATGTAGAGAGGTACAGTATCTAGTAAAAGGGGATTCTAACAACATGTAGAGAGGTACAGCATCTAGTAAAAGGGGATTCTAACAACATGTAGAGAGGTACAGCATCTAGTAAAAGGGGATTCTAACAACATGTAGAGAGGTACAGCATCTAGTAAAAGGGGATTCCAACAACATGTAGAGAGGTATCTAGTAAAAGGGGATTCCAACAACATGTATGGAGGTACAGTATCTAGTAAAAGGGGATTCTAACAACATGTAGAGAGGTACAGTATCTAGTAAAAGGGGATTCCAACAACATATAGAGAGGTACAGTATCTAGTAAAAGGGGATTCTAACAACATGTAGAGAGGTACAGTATCTAGTAAAAGGGGATTCCAACAACATGTAGAGAGGTACAGTATCTAGTAAAAGGGGATTCTAACAACATGTAGAGAGGTACAGCATCTAGTCAAAGGGGATTCCGACAACATGTAGAGAGGTACAGTATCTAGTAAAAGGGGATTCTAACAACATGTAGAGAGGTACAGTATCTAGTAAAAGGGGATTCCAACAACATGTAGAGAGGTACAGTATCTAGTAAAAGGGGATTCTAACAACATGTAGAGAGGTACAGTATCTAGTAAAAGGGGATTCCAACAACATGTAGAGAGGTACAGTATCTAGTAAAAGGGGATTCCAACAACATGTAGAGAGGTACAGTATCTAGTAAAAGGGGATTCTAACAACATGTAGAGAGGTATCTAGTAAAAGGGGATTCCAACAACATGTAGAGAGGTACAGTATCTAGTAAAAGGGGATTCCAACAACATGTAGAGAGGTACAGTATCTAGTAAAAGGGGATTCTAACAACATGTAGAGAGGCACAGTATCTAGTAAAAGGGGATTCCAACAACATGTAGAGAGGTACAGTATCTAGTAAAAGGGGATTCTAACAACATGTAGAGAGGTACAGCATCTAGTAAAAGGGGATTCTAACAACATGTAGAGAGGTACAGCATCTAGTAAAAGGGGATTCTAACAACATGTAGAGAGGTACAGCATCTAGTAAAAGGGGATTCCAACAACATGTAGAGAGGTATCTAGTAAAAGGGGATTCCAACAACATGTATGGAGGTACAGTATCTAGTAAAAGGGGATTCTAACAACATGTAGAGAGGTACAGTATCTAGTAAAAGGGGATTCCAACAACATATAGAGAGGTACAGTATCTAGTAAAAGGGGATTCTAACAACATGTAGAGAGGTACAGTATCTAGTAAAAGGGGATTCCAACAACATGTAGAGAGGTACAGTATCTAGTAAAAGGGGATTCTAACAACATGTAGAGAGGTACAGCATCTAGTCAAAGGGGATTCCGACAACATGTAGAGAGGTACAGTATCTAGTAAAAGGGGATTCTAACAACATGTAGAGAGGTACAGTATCTAGTAAAAGGGGATTCCAACAACATGTAGAGAGGTACAGTATCTAGTAAAAGGGGATTCTAACAACATGTAGAGAGGTACAGTATCTAATAAAAGGGGATTCCAACAACATGTAGAGAGGTACAGTATCTAGTAAAAGGGGATTCCAACAACATGTAGAGAGGTACAGTATCTAGTAAAAGGGGATTCTAACAACATGTAGAGAGGTATCTAGTAAAAGGGGATTCCAACAACATGTAGAGAGGTACAGTATCTAGTAAAAGGGGATTCCAACAACATGTAGAGAGGTACAGTATCTAGTAAAAGGGGATTCTAACAACATGTAGAGAGGTACAGTATCTAGTAAAAGGGGATTCTAACAACATGTAGAGAGGTACAGTATCTAGTAAAAGGGGATTCTAACAACATGTAGAGAGGTACAGTATCTAGTAAAAGGGGATTCCAACAACATGTAGAGAGGTATCTAGTAAAAGGGGATTCCAACAACATGTAGAGAGGTACATTATCTAGTGAAAGGGGATTCTAACAACATGTAGAGAGGTACAGCATCTAGTAAAAGGGGATTCTAACAACATGTAGAGAGGTACAGCATCTAGTAAAAGGGGATTCCAACAACATGTAGAGAGGTACAGTATCTAGTAAAAGGGGATTCTAACAACATGTAGAGAGGTACAGTATCTAGTACAAGGGGATTCTAACAACATGTAGAGAGGTACAGTATCTAGTAAGAGGGGATTCTAACAACATGTAGAGAGGTACAGTATCTAGTAAAAGGGGATTCCAACAACATGTAGAGAGGTACAGTATCTAGTAAAAGGGGATTCTAACAACATGTAGAGAGGTACAGTATCTAGTAAAAGGGGATTCCAACAACATGTAGAGAGGTACAGTATCTAGTGAAAGGGGATTCCAACAACATGTAGAGAGGTATCTAGTAAAAGGGGATTCTAACAACATGTAGAGAGGTACAGTATCTAGTAAAAGGGGATTCTAACAACATGTAGAGAGGTACAGTATCTAGTAAAAGGGGATTCTAACATCATGTAGAGAGGTACAGTATCTAGTAAAAGGGGATTCTAACAACATGTAGAGAGGTATCTAGTAAAAGGGGATTCCAACAACATGTAGAGAGGTACAGCATCTAGTAAAAGGGGATTCCAACAACATGTAGAGAGGTACAGTATCTAGTAAAAGGGGATTCCAACAACATGTAGAGAGGTACATTATCTAGTGAAAGGGGATTCTAACAACATGTAGAGAGGTACAGCATCTAGTAAAAGGGGATTCCAACAACATGTAGAGAGGTACAGTATCTAGTAAAAGGGGATTCCAACAACATGTAGAGAGGTACATTATCTAGTGAAAGGGGATTCTAACAACATGTAGAGAGGTACAGCATCTAGTAAAAGGGGATTCCAACAACATGTAGAGAGGTATCTAGTAAAAGGGGATCCCAACAACATGTAGAGAGGTACAGTATCTAGTGAAAGGGGATTCTAACAACATGTAGAGAGGTACAGTATCTAGTAAAAGGGGATTCTAACAACATGTAGAGAGGTACAGTATCTAGTAAAAGGGGATTCTAACAACATGTAGAGAGGTACAGTATCTAGTGAAAGGGGATTCTAACAACATGTAGAGAGGTACAGTATCTAGTGAAAGGGGATTCTAACAACATGTAGAGAGGTACAGTATCTAGTGAAAGGGGATTCCAACAACATGTAGAGAGGTACAGTATCTAGTAAAAGGGGATTCTAACAACATGTAGAGAGGTACAGTATCTAGTAAAAGGGGATTCTAACAACATGTAGAGAGGTACAGTATCTAGTAAAAGGGGATTCCAACAACATGTAGAGAGGTACAGTATCTAGTAAAAGGGGATTCCAACAACATGTAGAGAGGTACAGTATCTAGTAAAAGGGGATTCTAACAACATGTAGAGAGGTACAGTATCTAGTAAAAGGGGATTCTAACAACATGTAGAGAGGTACAGTATCTAGTAAAAGGGGATTCCAACAACATGTAGAGAGGTACAGTATCTAGTAAAAGGGGATTCTAACAACATGTAGAGAGGTACAGCATCTAGTAAAAGGGGATTCTAACAACATGTAGAGAGGTACAGCATCTAGTAAAAGGGGATTCTAACAACATGTAGAGAGGTACAGCATCTAGTAAAAGGGGATTCCAACAACATGTAGAGAGGTATCTAGTAAAAGGGGATTCCAACAACATGTATGGAGGTACAGTATCTAGTAAAAGGGGATTCTAACAACATGTAGAGAGGTACAGTATCTAGTAAAAGGGGATTCCAACAACATATAGAGAGGTACAGTATCTAGTAAAAGGGGATTCTAACAACATGTAGAGAGGTACAGTATCTAGTAAAAGGGGATTCCAACAACATGTAGAGAGGTACAGTATCTAGTAAAAGGGGATTCTAACAACATGTAGAGAGGTACAGCATCTAGTCAAAGGGGATTCCGACAACATGTAGAGAGGTACAGTATCTAGTAAAAGGGGATTCTAACAACATGTAGAGAGGTACAGTATCTAGTAAAAGGGGATTCCAACAACATGTAGAGAGGTACAGTATCTAGTAAAAGGGGATTCTAACAACATGTAGAGAGGTACAGTATCTAGTAAAAGGGGATTCCAACAACATGTAGAGAGGTACAGTATCTAGTAAAAGGGGATTCCAACAACATGTAGAGAGGTACAGTATCTAGTAAAAGGGGATTCTAACAACATGTAGAGAGGTATCTAGTAAAAGGGGATTCCAACAACATGTAGAGAGGTACAGTATCTAGTAAAAGGGGATTCCAACAACATGTAGAGAGGTACAGTATCTAGTAAAAGGGGATTCTAACAACATGTAGAGAGGTACAGTATCTAGTAAAAGGGGATTCTAACAACATGTAGAGAGGTACAGTATCTAGTAAAAGGGGATTCTAACAACATGTAGAGAGGTACAGTATCTAGTAAAAGGGGATTCCAACAACATGTAGAGAGGTATCTAGTAAAAGGGGATTCCAACAACATGTAGAGAGGTACATTATCTAGTGAAAGGGGATTCTAACAACATGTAGAGAGGTACAGCATCTAGTAAAAGGGGATTCTAACAACATGTAGAGAGGTACAGCATCTAGTAAAAGGGGATTCCAACAACATGTAGAGAGGTACAGTATCTAGTAAAAGGGGATTCTAACAACATGTAGAGAGGTACAGTATCTAGTACAAGGGGATTCTAACAACATGTAGAGAGGTACAGTATCTAGTAAGAGGGGATTCTAACAACATGTAGAGAGGTACAGTATCTAGTAAAAGGGGATTCCAACAACATGTAGAGAGGTACAGTATCTAGTAAAAGGGGATTCTAACAACATGTAGAGAGGTACAGTATCTAGTAAAAGGGGATTCCAACAACATGTAGAGAGGTACAGTATCTAGTGAAAGGGGATTCCAACAACATGTAGAG
>NW_026601674.1:0-38963 GCF_029448725.1 Salvelinus fontinalis
TTGGGCAGAAGCAGTTAGGTAGCAGGGCAGTAGTAAATAGGTAGCAGGGCAGTAGCGGTTAGGTAGCAGGGAAGTAGCGGTTAGGTAGCAGGGAAGTAGCGGTTAGGTAGCAGGGCAATAGCAGTTAGGTAATAGGGCAGTAGCAGTGAGGTAGTTGGGCAGAAGCAGTTAGGTAGCAGGGCAGTAGTAAATAGGTAGCAGGGCAGTAGCGGTTAGGTAGCAGGGAAGTAGCGGTTAGGTAGCAGGGCAGTAGCAGTTAGGTAGCGGGGCAGTAGCAGTTAGGTAGTGGGGCAGTAGCAGTTAGGTAGTGGGGCAGTAGCAGTTAGGTAGTGGGGCAGTAGCAGTTAGGAAGCGGGGCAGTAGCAGTTAGGAAGCGGGGCAGTAGCAGTTAGGAAGCGGGGCAGTAGCAGTTAGGTAGCGAGGCAGTAGCAGTTAGGTAGCGAGGCAGTAGCAGTTATGTAGCGAGGCAGTAGCAGTTAGGTAGCGAGGCAGTAGCAGTTAGGTAGCGAGGCAGTAGCAGTTAGGTAGCGAGGCAGTAGCAGTTAGGTAGCGAGGCAGTAGCAGTTAGGTAGCGAGGCAGTAGCAGTTAGGTAGCGAGGCAGTAGCAGTTAGGTAGTGGGGCAGTAGTAGTTAGGTAGCGAGGCAGTAGCAGTTAGGTAGCAGGGCAGTAACAGTTAGGTAGTGGGGCAGTAGTAGTTAAGTAGTGGGGCAGTAGCAGTTAGGTAGCAGGGCAGTAACAGTTAGTTAGTGGGGCAGTAGTAGTTAAGTAGTGGGGCAGTAGCAGTTAGGTAGTGGGGCAGTAGTAGTTAGGTAGCAGGGCAGTAACAGTTAGGTAGTGGGGCAGTAGCAGTTAGGTAGTGGGGCAGTAGTAGTAAGGTAGCAGGGCAGTAGCAGTTAGGTAGCGGGGCAGTAGCAGTTAGGTAGCGGGGCAGTAGCAGTTAGGTAACAGGGAAGTAACAGTTAAGTAGCAGAGCAGTAGTAGTTAGGTAGCAGTGCAGTAGCAGTTAGGTAGCAGGGCAGGAACAGTTAAGTAGCAGAGCAGTAGTAGTTAGGTAGCAGGGCAGTAGCGGTTAGGTAGCAGGGCAGTAGTAGTTAGGTAGAAGGGCAGTAGAAGTTAGATAATAGGGCAGTAGCAGTTAGGTAGTGGGGCAGTAGCAGTTAGGTAGTGGGGCAGTAGCAGTTAGGTAGCGAGGCATTAGCAGTTAGGTATCGAGGCAGTAGCAGTTAGGTAGCGGGGCAGTAGCAGTTAGGTAGCGGGGCAGTAGCAGTTAGGTAGTGGGGCAGTAGTAGTTAGGTAGTGAGGCAGTAGCAGTTAGGTAGCAGGGCAGTAGTAGTTGGGTAGCAGGGCAGTAGCAGTTATGTAGCGAGGCAGTAGTAGTTAGGTAGTGGGGCAGTAGCAGTTAGGTAGTGGGGCAGTAGTATTTAGGTAGCAGAGCAGCAGCAGTTAGGTAGCTAGGCAGTAGCAGTTAGGTAGTGGGGCAGTAGTAGTTAGGTAGCGAGACAGTAGCAGTTAGGTAGTGGGGCAGTAGTAGTTAGGTAGCAGGGCAGTAACAGTTAGGTAGTGGGGCAGTAGCAGTTAGGTAGTGGGGCAGTAGCGGGGAAGTAGCAGTTTGGTAGCAGGGCAGTAGCAGTTAGGTAGCAGGGCAGTAGCAGTTAGGTAGCGGGGCAGTAGCAGTTTGGTAGCGGGTTCTTTCACTTATCCATAAATTGTCTGTATTTACCCTAACCATTACAGAAGAACCAGAAAAGCCTGTCTGGGTCAAGCCTCCCATCAACTCTTTGTTATACAGGTGGAACAGGAAGCCATCATTGCTTTTAAAGCTATGTGCAGGGCTATTAAAGCGCAAAGCCCTGCAAGGGGATGATTGAAGTCTGGTGTAAAATCTCAATTTATACTGTAGATCTACAGAGACATCATGAGAGCCACTGTAGCCGTCCTATTGGTCCTCTGTCTCCTGGTCATCAGTCACAGTAAGTTACCATCATCTGAAACATGCTTGATCAACTTGGAATTGATCAAGATTTTATTGGTGCAATCTACTCATATGTCTTTGTCTCTATAGCATGGGACTGTCAGGAGCTAGTGGACATCAAGAATCTGATGCAGACTGATGTAGGACTGGGCAAGTGGTTGCAACGGACACAATTAAAATGTCCTACTACCCGGTAGGTGATAAATGGGTCTACCTGCCTGGTTCCCTGAATCATATCACTGTAGGACCAGCAGGGATCTGGAGTATCAACAAGGCAGACTCAATTCACAAGTGTGTGGCCGGTAACTGGGTGCAAGCTGCAGGTAAGTGGAGAGCATTACTCAATATTTATCCAGAGGGCACATGCTTCTTAGCTTTCCTGATACCATCAGGGTGTTGAAAAGTTATTCATGTTTCCCAGTTTTAACATGTAAGTCATTTGGCAGAATTCACAGATACGTGCTCCCGTTTGCTTGTCTGTCCGTCTGTCTTTGTTGTCTTCAGGCTTTCTGAAACAGGTGGATGCTGCAGGTGTTCAGTTTATTGTTGGACGATACTCCATACTGTCGGACACACACAAGGCACCAGACACCCCTTCCATGGACAGGATTGCCAGGAGCTGTGAAGTACTACAGTTGTGGACCCTTTGGGTGCTGGGCAGTCAACAAGAATGATGATATCTTCTTAATGAATGTAGGATCTGGGAAAGAGTGTGAGAGCTGGAGCAGGGTAGTAGAGGATGGAGAGTGTCAGTTTATAAAACTGTTTCATATTATAACTGTTGAAATTGTCATTAAACCCTGATTGAATCTGTTTGTTTCCAGCTGAATCAAGACTGCCTAAACAACAGGTGGAGTCACATTGACGGGAAGCTTTTTATGATTGAGGTGGAAACTGATGGTAGTGGGGTCAACTTTTTGGGTGATGTTTATACTAGGTAAGGTTGTGTTAGGTTCTGAACAAACAGAGTAAAAACTCACAAAAAGCTCAAACTAAGTTCATTCACCCACTGGGTTAAACTGCAAAATACAAAAACATGATTACACAAACACACATATTTTTTTGTCCTCCCACTAGCCAGAATCAACTCCTTGCACATCTAGACAGCCAATACATCTCTGTTGCTAGTCAAGAACTTGTTTAGTTCCTCTCACTGGTTTAGTCATGGCCCCACCTGACACTAAAACCTTTGTGGTCTGTTGTAATGGCTTTCCTCCTCCTCTTCATCCGAAGAGGGGGAGCAGGGATTCGACCAAAACGCAGCGTGGTTATATGACATGATATTTATTAAACAAAACCGAAAACACGAAGAACACTTGAATAGATACAAAAACAACAAACGACATAGACTGACCTGAACGTATTAACTTACATGTAATGAAGAACGCAGGAACAGGAAAAACAGACTACACAAAAACCGAACGAACAAACAAACCGAAACAGTCCCGTGTGGCTTAACTGACACTGACACTGACACAGGATACAACCACCCACAAACAAACAGTGTGAAAACACCTACCTTAATATGGCCCTCAATCAGAGGAAATGAAAACCACCTGCCTCTAATTGAGAGCCATATCAGGTCACCCTTAACAACAGAAAACCGGTCAGGAACGTGACATCTGTTCCTTCTCACTCCATCTGACCTGTGACCTGGGCCGAATTCCTCTCTCCTCCTTAATCCACGCCTGTCCTCCCTTATCTGTGACTGAAACCAGACATTTGCCCTGTGCTTCCCCCCTTAGGATCCATGAGATTCAACAGTAACATGTTTGACAGAATGTAAACTTTCTTCATTCCCATGTCTCAGTCAACAACTTTCCATACACCTACAGTACCAGTCAAAAGTTAGGACACAACTACTCATTCAAGGATTTTTCTTCTGTTTTACTATTTTCTACATTGTAGAATAATAGTGAAGACATCAAAACTGTGAAATAACACATATGGAATTGTGTAGTTACCAAAAAAGTGTTAAACAAATCAAAACATATTTAATATTTTAGATTCTTCAAAGTAGTATCACATAGTGATCCAAGATGGCAACCCACCTCACCCAATGTGATACGGATCCGCAATTCTTTTTTAGACCTTACAGCTAGAACCTCCATCAGAAGCTAGCCATCAGATGCTAATCAGCTAATTAGCTACTAGCTAGTTAGTCATTGTTAGCCATTGCTAGCGGCCTTTACCTCTAGCTCAGACACCAGCCGCTTTCACCCTGGATAATACCCGCCAGTCTGCTCAGTGCGATATTAACCCTGAGAATATTGGACTGCTTTTCTCCACCATTACTCCAGATTACTCCATTACTGGACCATTATTCCAGATCACCACAGCTAGCTAGCTTCTACCGAGTGGCCCAGCCCCAAAGCTAGCCTTTGAGCCAGGCCCATTTCCCGGCCTGCTCAGTGGACCCTATGATCATTCGGCTACAAAGCTGATGCCCGCCGGACTCTTCACTAGCACGACTAGAAACCATTACATCGCCGGATTCCTGCCGTAAGCTCTGGACCTTTGCATCGGATCATCGCAACTAGCTAGCTGCTACCGAGTGGCTATAGTGGCTAACGCCCTTGTCCCGAAGCTAGCACCAGTTAGCCCCGAGCCAGGCGCATCTCCCAGCTAGCAAACAAAATTACTCCAGCTACAATACCTCTTTTGCCAATTGGCCTGGACCCTTTGTCGACACGGAGCCCCGCCGATCCATCACGTCTGGTCTGCCGACGTAATTTCGTCCGATGTTCCCTCAACCGGCCTTTGTCGGACATCGGTGAAGATGCTTCTGCTAGCCCCGGCCTGCTAACCTTTATGAACGCCGTGTCTCCCGCTTGCTAGCGTAGTAACTACTTCCCTGTTTCATTTATTTCTGTTCACTGGACCCTATGATACCTGGCTTCATAGCTGATGCCTGCTGGACTGTTCATTAATCACGGTACTCCATATTGTTTATTTTGTTTATCTGTCCGCCCCAGACTTCGAACTCAGGCCCTGTGTGTAGTTAACTGACCCTCTCTGCCCATTCATCGCCATTTTACCTGTTGTTGTTGTCTTGGCTGATTAGCTGTTGCTGTCTTACCCGTTGTTGTCTTAGCTAGCTCTCCCAATCAACACCTGTGATTGCTTTATGCCACGCTTAATGTCTCTCTAATGTCAATATGGCTTGTATACTGTTGTTTAGGGTAGTTATCATTGTTTTATTTTACTGCGGAGCCCCTAGCCCCACACAACATGCCTCAGATACCACTTTTCCCCCTTCTCCCACAAACAGGGTGACCTCAACTAGCATAACTAGCACCTCCAGAGATGCAACCTCTTTTATTGTCACTCAATGCCTAGGCTTACATCCACTCTACCATACCCGTGTCTGTTCATTATGCCCTGAATCTTTTCTACCATGCCCAGAAATCTGCTCCTTTTATTCTCTGTCCCCAACGCAATAGACGACCAGATTTGATAGCCTTTAGCTGTAAATCAAATCAAAATCAAATCAAATGTATTTATATAGCCCTTCTTACATCAGCTGATATCTCAAAGTGCTGTACAGAAACCCAGCCTAAAACCCCAAACAGCAAGCAATGCAGGTGTAGAAGCACGGTGGCTAGGAAAAACTCCCTAGAAAGGCTAAAACCTAGGAAGAAACCTAGAGAGGAACCAGGCTATGAGGGGTGGCCAGTCCTCTTCTGGCTGTGCCGGCTGGAGATTATAACAGAACATGGCCAAGATGTTCAAATGTTCATAAATGACAAGCATGGTCAAATAATAATAATCACAGTAGTTGTCGAGGGTGCAACAGGTCAGCACCTCAGGAGTAAATGTCAGTTGGCTTTTCATAGCCGATCATTGAGAGTATCTCTACCACTCCTGCTGTCTCTAGAGAGTTGAAAACATTGGGTCTGGGACAGGTAGCATGTCCGGTGAAAAGGCCAGGGTTCCATAGCCGCAGGCAGAAAAGTTGAAACTGGAGCAGCAGCACGGCCAGGTGGACTGGGGACAGCAAGGAGTCATTATGCTAGGTAGTCCTGAGGCATGGTCCTAGGGCTCAGGTCCTCCGAGAGAGAGAAAGAAAGAAAGAGCGAAAGAGAGAATTAGAGAGAGCATACTTAAATTCACACAGTGTCACGTCTTCCACTGAAGTCGGTTCCTCTCCTTGTTTAGGCGGCGTTCGGAGGTCGGCGTCACCGGTCTTCTAGCCTGTTACGTTCCCCAGTTTCTGTGTTCTGTTTGTATTTGAGTGTGTGTTTCAGGAGATGGCTTCCTGAAGTACTCCCCAACCAGCTGATTGGTCTACCCCAGGCTAATTGGTGATTGGAGCTGACCCCGCCCCCTCGTCAAGAAGCAGCTGACTCTAATCACCATTGCCACCTGAAGATAAAAGCCAGTGTTCTGCCCAAGAGGGAGTAGAGAGAGAGGAGATTTGGAGTAGAGATTTGGAGTAGAGATTTGGAGTAGAGATTTGGAGATTGAGAGAGAGAAAAATTTGATTGTGATATAGTGTGGGTTGTGTATCAGAAAGTGTGGTATGTACTGTTGTTGTTGGTAGCAGTTTTTCTATGTCCTGTGTTTGAGTGTTTGTGAAATCATTAATAAATACTCTGGTTCATTTGTTCCCAGGGGGGGAAGGAGAAGGCACTTTGGGAGTGCTTAGGCAAGAGGCCCGCGGGCATACATATACCCGTAGTATATTTACTGTCTAGGCACACTAGGTAAGACCTGGGCGGACCACCCCCTGTATTTTGGTTAGGGCACCAGACGGTGCTAAGTTAGGTAAGTTAAGTGGGTAGGCAGGTTAGATAGGAGAGGGGGAACTTTGATATTTACTTTCTTTGCTTTGGTTCCGTCCAGCCCCTTTTCCCCATATTACCGTGTAAGAAAATAAATCCAAGTAAACGGTAAAATCTGCTTTTGTGTCATCCTTGCTCGCACCTACAGTCCATACCTCTTGCACTTCAGAGAGTTGAGTTATAGCAGGGACTTGCGTTCCCTCTTCTCAGAGGCGTGCGTAACATAGCCACCGTCGATCCACTTTTCATTTTCCATTTGTTTTGTCTTGTCTTCCTACACACCTAGTTCTCATTTCCCTCATTAAGTGTTGTGTATTTAACCCTCGGTTCCCCCCATGTCTTTGTGTGGAATTGTTTGTTGTAAGTGCTTGTGCACATGTTTACTTGTGGGCGTCGGGTTTTGTACCCATGTTTGTTATTGCTTTATGCCGTTGGTTTTGAAATTAAACTGCTCCGGCTATTACCTAGTTCTGCTCTCCTGCGTCTGACTTCACTGCCACCAGTTACGCACCCCTTTACACACAGGACACCGGATAAGACAGGGTAAATACTCCAGATATAACAGACTAACCCTAGCCCCCCGACACATAAACTACTGCAGCATCAATACTGGAGGCTGAGACAGGAGGGGTCAGGAGACACAGTGGCCCCATCCGATGATACCCCGGGACAGGGCTATCCGATGATACCCCCGGACAGGGCCAAACAGGCAGGGTATAACCCCACCCACTTTGCCAAGCACAGCCCCCACACCACTGTGGGTCAATTAACTTTGTCGGAGTGGGTTCACTGATTATAGTTTGTGAGCTAGGCAGGATACTGCCTGGGAAGGTCAACCACTCAGAAGTACGAGATGGGGAGGGGTTGACCTCCGGTCTCCCCACTGGAAGCCCGAGGTAGGGGGAGTTGGGGAATCTATCAAATAGCGCACCTCTAACTTTGTACAGTACTAATGCAATTAGTAATGCAATTAGTTGTGAAATTTAGTTTGTGTGTTTCTTGTTTGAAGTGCAATAATCAGGTTCTCTTCTTTATAAGTGTGTTATTCTATATGTGTATTTGTGTGATACAGGATTTGTGCAATTTAGTTTTATTTGTGAGTTTTTTGTTAGCAATAGGGTAATAGTGTAATAATTAGATTCTCTTTTTGATTTGTATTTATATACTAGAATTTCTTTCTAATTTCTATTTGTCTTTGTTACTTATTTTTTATATTTATAGTTTTAAATGTTATGATTATTTATTTGTGTTGTTCCAAATGTCTGAATATAAATTGCAGTTAGAATGGTGTTTTTGTTGTTGGCGCGGTGGGGGGGGGGGGGGGGGGGGGCATTGAAGTGGAGGTTCACCAGGGGAGCCATGCAAGCTAGAACCACCACTGCGTACATACAACATCTGTAAGATCCCTCAGTCAAGTATTGAATTTCAAGCACATATTCAACTATACAGACCAAGGAGCTTTACAAAAGCCTCATAAAGAAGGGCAGTGATTGGTAATTGGGTAACAATGACAAATCAGATATTGAATATCTCTTTAATTTAACATTTATTTAACTAAAATGTAATTAAAATATAGGACAAAACACACATCACGACAAGAGAGACACCACAACACTATATAGAGACCTAAGACAACAACATAGCATGGCAGCAACACATGAAAACACAGCATGGTAGCAACACAACATGACAACAACATGTTAGCAACACAACATGGCAGCAGCACAGCATGGTAGCAGCACAGCATGGTAGCACCGCAAAGCATGGTACAAACATTATTGAGCATAGACAACAGCACAACAAGGCAACACAATGAACACATCAAACAAATACACGTTTTGGCCTAAATGCAAAGCCTTATGTTTGGGGCAAATCCAACACAACACCTCACTGAGTAACTGCCTCCTTATTTTAAAGCATGGTGGTGGCTGCATCATGGTATGGGTATGCTTGACAATGGCAAACACTGGGGAGTTTTTCAGGATGAAAAGAAACAGGATGAAGCTAAGTACAGGCAAAATCCTAGAGGACAACCTGATCAGTCTGCTTCACACCAGACACCAGGAGAGGAATTCACCTTTCAACAGGACTAAGACAAATCTACACTGATTGGTTACCAAGAAGACAGTGAATGTTCCTGAGTGGCCAAGTTACAGTTTTGAGTTAAGTTTGCTTGAAAATCTATGGCAACACTTGCAAATTGCGGTCAACAACATCTTTACATAAACTATATGTCACTCCCTGACCATAGTTTGCTTTGTATGTTTCTATGTTTTGTTTGGTCAGGGTGTGATCTGAGTGGGCATTCTATGTTGTGTGTCTAGTTTTTCTGTTTCTGTGTTTGGCCTGATATGGTTCTCAATCAGAGGCAGGTGTTAGTCGTTGTCTCTGATTGGGAACCATATTTAGGTAGCCTGTTTTGTCATTGTGGGTTGTGGGTGATTGTCTATGTGTAGTGTTTTGTGTCAGCACTTTATTCGATAGCTTCATGTTTGTTGTTTGTTATTTTTGTTAGTTCGTTCAGTGTTCTCTTTTCTAAATAAATTAAAGATGAACACTTACCATGCTGCATATTGGTCCTCTCTTTCTCCCAATGAAGATCGTGACACTATATGACCTAGTGTGGCCTAGCCTGAACCACTTAAACCATCCCAAGACCATTATTTCTCCACCACCAAACTTTACAGTTGGCAATATGCATTCGGGCAGGTAGCTATCTCCTGGCATCCGCCAAACCCAGATTCATCCGTCGGACTGCCACCTCAATTACCTCGACTAAGCTGTGCCCTTCCCCCACACACACACACATTGACTCTGTACCGGTACAACCTCTATATAGCCTCGCTACTGTTATTTTACTGCTGCTCTTTAACTATTAGTTAAAAAAAAATATATACTTATCCATTTTTTACTTAATACTTATTTATTTCAACTGCAGTGTTGGTTAAGGGCTTGTAAGTAAGAATTTCACTGTTTGACCGGAATAAAAAGTGTGCCTGTTCACTACACTCTGCTCTCCTGCACATGACTTCGCCTCCGATACACACTCCTAACAGCATTTCACTGTAAGGTCTACACCTGATGTATTCGCCGCATGTGACAAACACAATTTGATTTTATTTTATTTGAGATGGTGAAGCGGGATTCATCACTCAAGAGAAGGCGTTTCCACTGCTCCAGAGTCCAATGGCGGCGAGATTTACACCACTCCAGCCGACACTTGGCATTACGCATAGTGATCTTAGGCTTGTGTACGGCTGGTCGGCTATGGAACCAATTTCATGAAGATCCCAACGAACAGTTCTTGTGATGACATTGCTTTCAGAGGCAGTTTGGAACTCGGTAGTGAGTGTTGCAACCGAGGACAGACTATTTTTACCCGCTACACACTTCAGCACTTGGCAGTCCAGTTCTGTGAGCTTGTTTGGCCTACCACATCGCGGCTGAGCAGTTGATGCTTCTAGATGTTTCCACTTCACAATAACACCACTTATAGTTGACCGGGGCAGCTGGGTTGAGCTCTTCAGTAAGGCCAATGTTTGTTTATGTAGATTGCATGGCTGTTGGCTTGATTTTAGACACCTGTCAGCAACGGTAGTTGCTGAAATAGCTGAATTCAAAAATGTGTAGTTGTGTCCACATACTTTGTATATAGAGTGTAGCTTGAAGATTTTAAAAGAGAAATGGGCAAATATTGCACAATATAGGTGTGCAAAGCCCTTATGAGACTAACCCAAGAAGACTGTAATCGCTGCCAAAGGTGTTTTTACCATGTATTGACTTGGGGGGGGGGGGGGGGGGGGGGTGAAAACGTATATAATCGAGGTACATTTGTGTTTTATATTGCGTTAATTTAAAAGAATATCAGTTTCCTTTCACTTTGACACTACAGAGTATTTTGTGTAGATGGTTGACAAAAAAATTGCTAATATATCCGTTTTAATCCCACTTGGTAATACAAAATGTGAAGAAATCCAAGGTGGGTGTGGACTTTCTATAGGCACTGTATTTCAAAATGTAAACATGGCAAATGCATATTTCAATGTAAACACAGAAAACATGAAAAGAACAAATTAATGATCTTTGTCATCAGGTGACATTAACACAACTCTCCTCTCTCCCGGACACCGGACACCATCAAGTCTTCGTTTAACAGGTGGAACAGGAAGCCATCATTGGTGAAAGGTATGTGCAAGGCTATAAAAGCTCAGTCTTGCAAGGGGACAATTGAAGTCTGGTGTACAACCAAACTTATACTGTAGATCTACAGAGACATCATGAGAGTCACTGCAGCCGTCCTACTGGTCCTCTGACTCCTGGCCATCAGTCATGGTAAGTTACCATCATCTGAAACATGCTTGATCAACTTGGAGTTGATGAAGTTTGCTCCATAATGTCATCCTCCTTTTTCTTGGTGTACTCTACTCATATGTCTTTGTCTCCATAGCATGGGACTGTCAGGAGGTAGTAAACATCAAGAATCTGATGCAGATCGATGCAGGACTTGGGCAAGTGGTTGCTACGGACACAAGTCAAGTCCCCTATTACCTGGTAGGTGATAAATGGATCCGCCTGCCTGGTTCCCTGAAACATATCACTGTAGGACCAGCAGGGATCTGGGGTGTCAACAAGGCAGACTCAATCTACAAGTATGTGGCCGGGAACTGGGTGCAAGCTGCAGGTAAGTGGAGAGCATTACTCAATATTTATCCAGAGGACACCTTCTTTTTAGCTTTCCTGATATCATCAGGCTGTTGATTTTTTTTTAAATTGTAAATTGTAGGTCATTTGGCAGTACTTACAGATATGTGCTCCTTGCTTGCTTGTCCGTCCGTCTGTCTGTCTTTGTGGTCTTCAGGCCTTCTGAAACAGTTGGATGCTGGAGGTGAACAGTTTATTGTGGGGGCCAACATGAACGATACTCCATTCTGTCTGACTCGTAGTGCCACAGTTGGCTACAAGGGTCCAGGCTCACCCCTTCCATGGACAGGATTGCCAGGAGCTGTGAAGTACTACAGTTGTGGACCCTTTGGGTGCTGGGCAGTCAACAAGAATGATGATATCTTCTTAATGAGTGTAAGATCTGGGAAAGAGTGTGAGAGCTGGAGCAGAGTAGTAGAGGATGGAGAGTGTCAGTTATTCTAAAACTGTTTCATATTGTAACTGTTGAAATGGTCCTAAAACCCTGATTGAATCTGTTTTTCCAGCTGAATCTAGACTGCCAAAACAAGGGGTGGAGTCACATTGACGGCAAGCTTTCCGTGATTGAGGTGGCAACTGATGGAAGTGTCTTTGGGGTCAACTCTGCGGGTGATGTTTTTACCAGGTAAGGTTGCTACTGAACTATGTGTATAATAATGGTATACCTTTAATTATAATTATTAACTAAAATACTGTAGACACATTTAAAATCAGTCAAATATAATCAGATCTAAACTTATAGGACTTATAAAGAAATGTGTAGACATTGTAAGGTAAAATATGTAAAGTGGGATGTCCTGTAAAGCTACAGTTTGTGATAAAACAACAACTTCCCAGACACCCCACCACTAGTTTTGGTAAACAGCTGAGGAATGTAGTTAGAGACATGTAACTTCTCTCAAATCCATACATGGAGCTACGGATGCAAAGACACATCAATGATTTGTTAAAAAAAAAAGTAAAATTTCTTAAAGCTATACATTGCTTGTTTACAATAACACTGTTGACAAACAATTGAGTAAAAGCTTACATTTTGTCTTATGATGTGGTTCAATAAAGCTCAAGAGGCAGAAGTTATATTCTTAAAAATCAATGGCTATAATCAATTATTAAAGTCCAACATTGGATGTACTTAAAAAAATGGATAATCTTTAAAACATGAACCCCAAACTTTTCTTCAACACAGAGACGGAATCACAGCCAGTAAACCAGAGGGCACCGGATGGAGCAATATCCCAATGTCCATGCACATGGGCCACGTGACCTACGACCTGGGCCGTCTTTGGGTCGTCTCCAAGTCTGGTGTCACCATGGTGTGCACACCTTAGCCTCTCTTCTGCATGATGATGGCTGTTCGGGATCTGTCTAAAGATCACTTGCTAACTCATTGATGTCTCTTTCTGGAACAGTCTTCTGCTTGAGAATGCCCAACATTAGTTCATTAGAATCCTTCATTCTAAAACCCACTACTCTAACTATACTGTTCAGTACTTTATCTCTGTCAATCTCTGTCACTGATCTTAATGATCTTGCTCACCAGCCACATGGGTTTTGCTGTGCTTCAGAGGTCATTCATAGAGATGGATGGAATCCTTTTCAATGCTTATTATCTCATTATATAATCATTTCCCGCTAAAATAAAGCATTCAGTTTGAAGCTATTGTAATTTCCGTGTTTCTTTGTTTTCATATTGAACAGGGGGTTTTTAGTTTGCTCTGCCAGTGGCGGTTTTAGCATGTACATGTTGGTGGGGAAAACAGATCAAATTGTTTTAGATACATTCCAGCAAAGCCACTACACAACACAACATTAAACCAGTGCTGGAAAAAGTAATCAATTGTCATACTTGAGTAAAAGTAAAGATACCTTATTAGAAAATAACTCAAGTAAAGGTGAAAGTCACCAAGTAAAACACTACTTGGTTAAAAGTCTAAAAGTATTTGGTTTGAAATATACTTAAGTATTAAAAGTAAATGGAATTGCTAAAATGTACATAAGTATCAAAAGTAAAAATACCTTATTTAAGTAAACCAGACGGCACAATAAAAAAATTGAAGGATCGCTAGGGGCATGCTCTAACACACGATGCATGTGTGTTTAGTGAGTCCACCAGATCAGAGGCAGTAAGGATGACCAGGGATGTTCTCTGATAAAGGTGTGAATTGGACCATTTTCTTTTGGGTGCCAGAGAAAATGTATGGAGTAAAAAGTACATTGTTTTTTTTAGGAATGTAGTGAAGTAAAAGTATAAGTTGGCAAAAATATAAAAAGTAAAGGGAAGTACAGATACACCAAAAAATTACTTAAGTAGTACTTTAAAGTATTTTTACTTAACTATTTTACACCACTGCATTAAACAATCCATGAATTGCAGTATAAGGGTGACAGACAGTGCCCACAAACTGTTAGGGCCTACATAAAGCTATCCAGACAGCAGAGCTTTCCTTTCAGCACCATGGAGTGAATCCTCACCACCAATACACCTGACTATCAGCGGAGCTTGGCAACCTGGTCTCAGAGTAATTAGTATTATTCTGTACGTAAATTCGAGACCACTATTTAGTATGTTAAGTTACATTTCGTATGGTATGTATTAATTTGTGGATGTCCATTAACATTTTCATACGATATGTTACGAATTATAATTTGTATTATATGTTACGAACTTGCAAAGCGTACAATATGTTACATATTCTGGTTAGGTGGCTAACGTTAGCTAGCTGGCTAATGTTAGCAAGGCTAGGTTAGGGATTAGGTTTAGGAATTAGGTTAAAGGGTTAAGGTTAGGGGAAGGGTTAGCTAAAAGGTTTAAGGTTAGGGGAAGGGTTAGCTAACATGTTAAGTAGTTGCAAAATACCTAATAAATAGTAAGTAGTTGAAGTTGCTAATGAGCTAAATTGCTAAAGCTAGCCGTGATGAGATTCAAACGCGTTATACGTCCACCCATCCACCCAGACTTAAGTAATCATGTGTCATACCAAACCTAACATATCATACTAATTTGAGTGTCCCAAACTTACGTTTATGAGACCAGGCTGAGCATCGTCTGGCAGCAATACAGTTCATTTGACCTAAGTTACTGCATTTTATAAAAACAGCTGATATGGCTGACTTGCTTAAATAAATATGGTTTCTACGGATTCCTTGTGGATTTGTGTAACTCGATAAGAATCACATTCTGCTTCAATAATAGTGAATGCCGACATGAGTTTAGACCTTTGAACCATACACAAACATTATTACATTTATGTTCAGTAAATTCATGATGTTTGTTCTGATCATTAGCAAACGAGCTGCGACGAGGTAGGCCTATTCCTTCAGTACTTTCAAAATGGACACCGACAGAAATTCAGATGTTATTTCAGATAAATTCAGCAATGTGTTGAGGCCTTAACTTTACTCTTCATTAAATCACCATAGACACACACAGAGAGAGAGAGAGAGACACACACTCACAGAGAGAGAGAGACACACATAGAGAGAGAGAGAGAGACACAGAGAGAGAGAGAGAGACACACACACACAGAGAGAGAGAGAGAGAGAGAGAGAGAGACACACACACATAGAGAGAGAGACACACATAGAGAGAGAGAGACGCACAGAGAGAGAGAGAGAGAGACAGAGACAGAGAGAGAGAGACACAGAGAGAGAGAGAGACAGAGAGAGAGAGAGAGACACAGAGAGAGAGAGAGAGAGAGAGAAAGAGAGAGTGAGAGAGTGTTAGCCTACCATTTAAAGTGTTTTATTAGGCATTTGAGGTCTAAAAAGGAAGGAAAATACAATCACGAGGATCCACTATTATAGGCAATATACCGACTCACAGACAGCGCATTGAGCAAACAATACAACCCTTGCAAAATCAACTGGAATTACATGGGTCTATTAATGAACATTTAGTTGAAAACAAATATTTGAATGGAAAGAGACTGTCACTGGCAAACATGGTTACAGACCCAACAACATTGTATAGTGTTCCCTCCTCAGGGAGAAAAACACCTGAGCTAATTATAATACACAAAGTAAGCAAAACAATTAAATGCATCATTCCAACATTACCTAAAATTATGAATATGGTACTAATGAGATAGACCTATATTAGCAATATAACAATTGATATGTACAAAATACAGTATAAGGAAAACATTTGTGTATAAGAGGGAAGCCATCATTTCGATTAAGACATTAATGAGAGTGAGTTTAAATGGACGTAGTTGATATGGACGTAGTTGCACTTTTGAAATGGACAGCAACAGAATGGGGCGTTCTTACTGTATTCTCCCTATACACCAAGTCAGAACCATAGGATAAATAACGGGGGCATAGAAGCAGACAATAAAAGCTCTCACAATATTCAATGAAGACAGTTCTCTAAAACTGGCTATTGGCTACAGGTGCACCACCCGTCAATTTCATATCTCCCTGGCATACTACATAATTTATGCAGCAGTTTACAATAAATACGTTTGGACTCACCATTGTTGTGCTGTGCTCACTTCAAAAGGAAGGAGGCGTGGCAGTCCCTTTTGTGGGAAAACTTTGTCATCATCAAACTTTGTCATCAAAGTCTGGCATTCTCTGGATGAAGTCATGCTGGATTGATGCATGGCCAATGATTTCAACCTTTTCTGGCCCAAAATGTTGCATGTGAATGTTTATATTTTTAAGCTTGATAATGAGACCTTTTCAGACAAATGTTTTCAAGCCTTAAACCCAGACTCTGACTTCACACCCTCTGCACTGAATAGCAGGTAGGGGAAGCAAAATAGTGATTGCTAACTGCGGCACTTGCAGTTAGCCACCGATTCCTTCCAAACCACTCATTGTTGAATTTGTGGTTTCCGACTTCTTGTGTAATGTTTATGTCCAATGGCCCATAAGCACAGAGATGTTTTATTTATAATGTATCTTCATATGATAAGGATTGAAAAGGATTTCCCAGTAGATTGGCAATGTGATTCATAATGATGACTGCCTGTCTAGCTAGCTAGCATGCTAGCTAAGATTTTGAAAGTATGATGTTGACATGATCAGTCGAATCAAAGCTACGGTATAACGTGTTTTGACGTCATTTTTATCTGAACCAAACATAGACATCTATGACTGGTTCAGATTTTGGTTTGGACCAGACTAAAAACCAACGTCCGTGGACATGGAAATCAAGGCCGGTACAGACAGGACCAAAAAAAGATGTCCAAAAGGTGTCGGCATTTATCCGTGTTGCCAGGTCCAACAGGACCAAAAAAAGACGACCAGAGGACATTGGCGTCGTCCCGTGCTTACTGGGGTGTAGCGTACCATGAAGGCCATCAAAGGAATTTTATAAATAATGTGTCAGGCCCAACGTTTGTAAAACAGGCTGTTGTGTCATACATTTTATCTCCTGCCTGAAGGCTACAGAAAAGGCTACATACTATTTCTATTATATCCTATATCCAGGTACGGGATCAAGCGCGTGCACCAACATTTTATGTGTTTAATTATAGAATTACATATACAGTCCCTAAGGATCTCTGTGGGCCTAGTCATAAAGATTTTTAATTTAACTTATATGTTTAACAAATATGTTACCCTTTATTGTGGTGTAAACAGAACAAATCACAATGTTTTCATCTGATTGTCAAGCTATAATTTCAAAGGGCTCCTTCATAGGTCACCCACACACATTTATCCACTTGCAAGATATTTCCAGCTTCCAAATAGTGGTGAGTGGAAAGAGACATCTGTTACACAAACACCAAAAAGTTTAATGTCAAATTTGGCAATTGTCAGTAGGGTAGATTTTATGTGTCTACTGCTGTTACCGTGCGTTTCGGTGCCGGCCACTCATCTTTGCCTTGGCAAAATGTCAGTGTTCTTGTTGAACCACATCGTATTTGAGTGTAAGCTATACCATTATTTTTCAAGTCCATTCGCTCATTTGTCATGCCTCTATCATGCGGTAATCATAAAAAGTTGTGTAATAGCCTACAGTTTTTGTGAATGTCTCACCCTGGCTCTATCTGCTACGTGATTTATGTTGTTGGAGCGTCCCAGAGATGCCAACAGAGTTGCTGCTGGGAATGAACAAGCACAATATTTTTTGCCCCTGCCTTATCACAGGGAGGCATCAGCGCTCACCTAAAAAGCCCATATGCCACTGGTTGAGAGAAATTGTCAGGGTTTTTGGGCAGAATTACATGAGGTTTAATGTGTTGTTGTTGAAGGTGGGTCTTGGTCAGTTTAGCTCAGAAAATGCCGCCCTCGTCCATGTGCCTCCATAGACAGCCGCATAATCCTGCCTAATGAGCGGGCCGGCCCTACCCTGCTTAGAGGGTAGGTACAGGGTAAGACTGCTGTAAAATAAAGCTGTACACAACTAAGACAAGCACACAACTCAGAGTGAAGTTTATTTAATGAAAAATAAAGCAGTAATCATTTGTAGTTCAAACCATTCAGACTTTAAAGACGTTTTTGTGGGAAGAACCGTTTTCAGGATGTAACGGCTCTCGTTTGTAGAAGGATGGAGAGTGGACCAAGGCGCAGCGTGGTAGACGTACATTGTAACTTTATTGATGACACCAAACAAAATAACAACGTTTTTTTTAAAAACGGAAACACACAGTTCTGTAAGGCTAAGAAACTAAACAGAAAACAAGATCCTACAAAACCAAAAAGGAAAATGAAAACTTATATATGATCCCCAACCAGACACAACGATAGACAGCTGCCTCTGAATGGGAACCACACTCGGCCAAAAACAAAGAAATAGAACACATAGACTTTCCCACCCGAGTCACACCCTGACCTAACCAATCATAGAGAATAATAAGGATCTCTAAGGTCAGGGCGTGACACCATCCGCCCTGGTCTCACAAACACTGTTCTTGCTTAGCCCCCGTTAATCACACAGGCTAATGGTTGGTCTCAATTGGATGCAGAATAGATAGACCAATGCAATGTAGCTCAAACACACCATTTTTCAAAGGGGTTGGAAGCACTAAATCACAGAAATGATTATGTGGGATTCAAAGCATTTTGAACAGATGTACCCCACCTCTTTCTTCAACACAGAGTCAGCATCACAGCCAGTAAACCAGAGGGCACTGGATGGAGCAATGTCTCAATGTGTAGGGATTGATGGTAAGGATGGTCCTATGGCCTTTAGGGGCAAGTGAACTGAGCAGTCACGCAAGTTAAGCCTGCTCTGAGGTAGGCCCACTGCTCTGAGGTAGGCCCACTGCTCTGAGGTAGCCCCACTGCTCTGAGGTATTCCCACTGCTCTGAGGTATTCCCACTGCTCTGAGGTAGCCCCACTGCTCTGAGGTAGCCCCACTGCTCTGAGGTATTCCCACTGCTCTGAGGTAGCCCCACTGCTCTGAGGTTGCCCCACTGCTCTGAGGTTGCCCCACTGCTCTGAGGTTGCCCCACTGCTCTGAGGTTGCCCCACTGCTCTGAGGTAGCCCCACTGCTCTGAGGTAGCCCCACTGCTCTGAGGTAGCCCCACTGCTCTGAGGTAGCCCCACTGCTCTGAGGTAGCCCCACTGCTCTGAGGTAGCCCCACTGCTCTGAGGTAGCCCCACTGCTCTGAGGTAGCCCCACTGCTCTGAGGTAGCCCCACTGCTCTGAGGTAGCCCCACTGCTCTGAGGTAGCACCGTTGGGCCGGTGATATAAAAAAGTCAATTCAAGCCAACTGAAACTAACTCCAGTAGTCCTAACCTAAAACAAATGTTTCTGGTTCCTCTACATTTAAGTGGAGTGAAAGACAGACAATGTATGGCAGTCAGGCTGGTTGAGCCTGTTCTGAGATTTCTTTTACTTAACAACCAAAATACATGAGTCCACCCCTATGTGTAGTTAAAAGGCACTCCTGAGTGTAAACAGCTCATTTACATTTTCAGGCAAGTGATCCAATCTTCAGGTAACCAAAAAAATACTCCTGACTTGCCTTATGGGCAGGTGCCTTTCAGACTTTAATGTAAATCCCTGATGTGCATGAAGCACGTGACCTACGACCTGGGTCGTCTTTGGGTCGTCTCCACGTCTGGCTTCACCATGCAGTGCACACATTGAGAATAATTAGTAGTCCGCAAAAACATCCATCATTCTGTATGAACAAGGCATTTGAGAATGCAATCCTTGTCATAGCTCATCATCTCTCATATTACATCATGATCATAGCCGATCTACCATCAGTGTCCAATAACTAGGCACTCAGTCAATGTTCAAATGTTCATAGTTCAATGTTATATGAACAATCGGCTTCCCATAACTAGGCAGCATAATAGGCATCCCATAACTAGTCATCAATCAATGTTCAAATAGTTAGGTCGCAGACATGACATAAACACCTTACCTAAATGTACACTTTAAAACATTTCACTTGGAAAAAGTCCAGTGAGCTTCGATATGGCTGTACTTAAAATTGGGTAATTGTTCAGCTGACATGGAATACTCCATCAACCCAATGATTTCTGCTCAATGTAGGCCATGTACCCCGGCCCGAGGAGACACACTGGAGACCAGATGCGTAGAGCCGGCTTCATGGCACCTGGCTCAATGACCACTCTAGCCCGGCCGATACGAGGAGTTGCTATGTACTGCACCAGGCTATGCACACGTACTGGAGACACCTTGCGTATCTCCGCATAACACGGTGCCTGCCCGGACCATCTCTCTCCACTGTAAGCACGGGGAGTTGGCTCAGGTCTCCTACCTGACTTAGCTATTCCCCCCGTGTGCCGTGCTTTCGTGCTGCTTCCTCATACCGCCGCCTCTCCGCGTTCGCTGCCTCTAGCTCAGCCTTGGGGCGGCGATATTCTCCTACCTGTGCCCAGGGTCCTTCTCCGTCCAGAATCTCCTCCCAGGTCCAGGAGTCCTGTGATCGCTGCTGCTGCCCGCTACCACACTGCTTGGTCCTTTGGCTGTGGGTGATTCTGTAACGTCCGTCGTTAGGAGAAAGAGAGGAGGACCAAACTGCAGCGTGGTGAGTATCCATTTTAATATGAATACTTGAAACAAACAAAATAACGAATAAACAAACGAAGACGAAACAGTCCCGTAAAGTGACAACACAAACACAGGAACACCCCACACAATCACCAACACCCCACAATACAAAACAGGCTACCTAAATATGGTTCCCAATCAGAGACAACGACTAACACCTGCCTCTGATTGAGAACCATATCAGGCCAAACACATAGAAATAGACAAACTAGACATAAAACATAGAATGCCCACTCATATCACACCCTGACCAAACAAAACATAGAAACAAACAACGCAAACTATGGTCAGGGCATGACAGTGGGAATAAACAAGCCCGCTCGAAGAGCAGGCGGGCCTACCGACTTAAATAGCCAAACTAAAAGTCTAAACAAGAAACAGGTGAAACAAATCAGACCAAACCAACAGACAAGGGAAAAAGGGATCGGTGGCAGCTAGTAGGCCGGTGACGACGACCGCCGAGCACTACCCGAACAGGAAGGGGAGCCACCTTCGGTAGGAGTCGTGACAGAATGTATCTAAAACAATTTGATCTGTTTTCCCCACCAAGATGTACATGCTAAAATCGCCACAGGCAGAGCAAACTAGATCCCCTTGTTCAATATGAAAACAAAGAAACACGGAAATTACAATAGCTTCAAACTGAATGCTTTATTTTTGCGGGAAATTATTATATAATGAGATAATAAGCATTGAAAAAAATCGATATTTTCTGTCCAAAAACGATGCAGAAAAATTAATCCATGCATTTGTTACTTCTAGGTTAGACTACTGCAATGCTCTACTTTCCGGCTACCCGGATAAAGCACTAAATAAACTTCAGTTAGTGCTAAATACAGCTGCTAGAATCCTGACTAGAACCAAAAAAATTGATCGTATTACTCCAGTGCTAGCTTCCCTACACTGGCTTCCTGTTAAGGCAAGGGCTGATTTCAAGGTTTTACTGTTAACCTACAAAGCTTTACAAGGGCTTGCTCCTACCTATCTTTCCGAGTTGGTCCTGCCGTACATACCTACACGTACGCTACAGTCACAAGACGCAGGCCTCCTAATTGTTTCTAGAATTTCTAAGCAAACAGCTGGAGGCAGGGCTTTCTCCTATAGATCTCCATTTTTATGGAATGGTCTGCCTACCCATGTGAGAGACGCAGACTCGGTCTCAACCTTTAAGTCTTTACTGAAGACTTATCTCTTCAGTAGGTCATATGATTGAGTGTAGTCTGGCCCAGGAGTGTGAAGGTGAACGGAAAGGCTCTGGAGCAACGAACCGCACTTGCTGTCTCTGCCTGGCCGGTACCCCTCCACTGGGATTCTCTACCTCTAACCCTATTACAGAGGCTGAGTCACTGGCTTACTGGTGCTCTTTCATGCCGTCCCTAGGAGGGGTGCGTCACTTGAGTGGGTTGAGTTACTGACGTGATCTTCCTGTCTGGGTTGGCGCCCCCCCTTGGTTTGTGCTGTGGTGGAGATCTTTGTGGGCTATACTCGGCCTTGTCTCAGGATTGTAAGTTGGTGGTTGAAGATATCCCTCTAGTGGTGCGGGGGCTGTGCTTTGGCAGAGTGGGTGGGGATATATCCTTCCTGTTTGGCCCTGTCCGGGGGTATCATCGGATGGGGCCACAGTGTCTCCTGACCCCTCCTGTCTCAGCCTCCAGTATTTATGCTGCAGTAGTTTGTGTCGGGGGGCTAGGGCCAGTTGGTTATATCTGGAGTACTTCTCCTGTCTTATCCAGTGTCCTGTGTGAATTTAAGTATGCTCTCTCTAATTCTCTCCTTCTCTCTTTCTTTCTCTCTCTCGGAGGACCTGAGCCCTAGGTCCATACGTCAGGACTACCGGGCATGATGACTCCTTGCTGTCCCCAGTCCACCTGGCCTTGCTGCTGTTCCAGTTTCAACTGTTCTGCCTGCGGTTATGGAACCCCTACCTGTCCCAGAGCTGCTGTTTTCAACTCTTAATGATTGGCTATGAAAAGCCAACTGACATTTATTCCTGATTATTATTTGACCATGTCATTTATGTCATTTATGGTACCAAACATGCCAAATTCAATGTTTTTTTTAATGGTTTATACCCCTAACATGAATATGGACATCAACATACAATGACATTTTTATTATCGTCAGTAAAATAAATCCATGTATTTTTTAAAAACCATTGAATTTGGCATGCTTGTCATTTATGAACATTTTGGCCATGTTCTGTTATAATCTCCACCCGGCACAGCCAGAAGAGGACTGGCCACCCCTCATAGCCTGGTTCCTCTCTAGGTTTCTTCCTAGGTTTTGGCCTTTCTAGGGAGTTTTTCCTATCCACCGTGCTTCTACACCTGCATTGCTTGTTGTTTGGGGTTTTAGGCTGGGTTTCATCTCTATGAATGACCTCTGATGCACAGCAAAACCCATGTGGCTGGTGAGCAAGATCATTAAGATCAGTGATTACTATTGACAGAGATAAAGTACTGAACAGTATAGTTAGAGTAGTAGGTTTCAGAATGAAGGATTCTAATGAATTCATGTCCTCAATTCTCAAGCAGAAGACTGTTCCAGAAAGAGAGATCAATGAGTTAGCAAGTGAACTTTAGACAGATCCCGAATGGCCTTCAGATGCAGAGGAGAGGCTAAGGTGTGCACACCATGGTGACGCCAGACTTGGAGACGACCCAAAGACGTCCCAGGTCGTAGGTCACATGGCCCATGTGCATACACATTGGGATATTGCTCCATCCGGTGCCCTCTGGTTTACTGGCTGTGATGCCGTCTCTGTTGAAGAAAGGGATGAGGTTCACATGTTTTAAAGCTTATCCATATTTTTAAGTAATTTTGGACTTTATTATTTATATAGCTATTGATTTTTGAAGAATATAACTTCTAAATGCCTTTTGAGCTTAATACAACTGCATCAGAAGCCAAAATGTAAGCTTTTACTCAATTGTTTGTTTGTGTCACGATCGTCTATGGGTGAGAGAGAGGACCAAGGCGCAGCGTGTGCAAAATACATCTTATATTTTAGAGAAGGGAAAAACACGCAACGAACACTATTACAAAACGAAACAACACACGATCGTGAAGCTAGACATAAGTGAAAACACCAGCTACAAACGTACAACATAGACAACTACCCACAAAAGCCTACTGCATATGGCTGCCTTAAATATGGCACCCAATCAGAGACAATGAATGACAGCTGTCTCTGATAGAGAACCAATCTAGGCAGCCATAGACATAACTAGACAACTACACTCTAATCTGCCCCATACACATACAACACCCCTAGACACTACAAAACACATACATTCCCCATGTCACACCCTGACCTAACTAAAAAACATAAAGAAAACAAAGAATACTAAGGCCAGGGCGTGACAGTACCCCCCCCCCCCCCAAAGGTGCGGACTCCGACCGCACAACCTGAAATAGAAAGGGGAGGGTCCGGGGTGGGCCCCATCATGGTGGCGGCTCGGGTGCGGGACGTGGCCCCCACTCCACCATTGTCAATACCCGCTTTGGTAGCCTCCTCCAAATGGCCACCCTCCAAATGAACCCTACCGGACTAAGGGGCAGCACCGGACTGAGGGGCAGCACCTGGCTGGCTCTGGCGGATCCTGGCTGGCTGGCTCTGGCGGATCCTGGTTGGCTGGCTCTGGCGGATCCTGGCTGGATGACGGCTCTGGCTGGTCATGGCTCGCTGACGGCTCTGGCTGGTCATGGCTCGCTGACGGCTCTGGCTGGTCATGGCTCGCTGACGGCTCTGGCTGGTCATGGCTCGCTGACGGCTCTGGCTGGTCATGGCTCGCTGACGGCTCTGGCTGGTCATGGCTCGCTGACGGCTCTGGCTGGTCATGGCTCGCTGACGGCTCTGGCTGGTCATGGCTCGCTGACGGCTCTGGCTGGTCATGGCTCGCTGACGGCTCTGGCTGGTCATGGCTCGCTGACGGCTCTGGCTGGTCATGGCTGGCTGACGGCTCTGGCTGGTCATGGCTGGCGGAAGGCTCTGGCTGGTCATGGCTGGCGGAAGGCTCTGGCTGCTCCTGTCTGGCGGAAGGCTCTGGCTGATCCTGTCTGGCGGAAGGCTCTGGCTGATCCTGTCTGGCGGAAGGCTCTGGCTGCTCCTGTCTGGCGGAAGGCTCTGGCTGCTCCTGTCTGGCGGAAGGCTCTGGCTGCTCCTGTCTGGCGGAAGGCTCTGGCTGCTCCTGTCTGGCGGAAGGCTCTGGCTGCTCCTGTCTGGCGGAAGGCTCTGGCTGCTCCTGTCTGGTGGAAGGCTATAGCGGCTCCTGTCTGGCGGAAGGCTCTAGCGGCTCCTGTCTGGCGGACGGCTCTGAAGGCTCATGGCAGACGGGCGGCTTTGCAGGCTCATGGCATACGGGCATCTTTGAAGGCTCAGTACAGACGGGCATTTCATGCGGCGCTTGGCAGACGGACAGTTCAGACGGCGTTGGGCAGACGGGCAGTTCAGGCGCCGTTGGGCAGACAGGCAGTTCAGGCGCCGTTTGGAAGATGGGCAGTTCAGGCGCCGTTGGGCAGACGGGCAGTTCAGGCACCGTTGGGCAGATGGGCAGTTCAGGCGCCGTTGGGCAGACGGCAGACTCTGGCCGGCTGAGACGCACTGTAGGCCTGGTGCGTGGTACCGGAACGGGAGGTACTGGGCTAAAGACACGCACCTTCAGGCTAGTGCGGGGAGCAGCAACAGGGCACACTGGACTCTCAAGGTGTACTATAGGCCTGGTGCGTGGTACCGGCACTGGTGGTACCGGGTTGAGGGCACGCACATCAGGGCGAGTACGGGGAGAAGAAACAGTGCGTACAGGGCTCTGGAGACGCACAGGAGGCTTGATGCGTGGTGCCGGAACTGGAGGCACTGGGCTGGATACACGCACCACAGGGAGAGTGCGTGGAGGAGGAACAGGGCTCTGGAGACACACTGGAAGCCTGGTGCGTGGTGTAGGCACTGGTGGTACTGGGCTGGAGCGGGGAGATGGCGCCGGAAATACCGGACCGTGCAGGCGTACTGGCTCCCTTGAGCACTGAGCCTGCCCAACCTTACCTGGTTGTATACTCCCCGTCGCCCGACCAGTGCGGGGAGGTGGAATAACCCGCACCGGGCTATGTAGGCGAACCGGGGACACCATGCCTAAGGCTGGTGCCATATAAGCCGGCCCGAGGAGACGCACTGGTGGCCAGATGCGTTGGGCCGGCTTCATGACATCCGGCTCAACGCTCAATCTAGCCCGGCCGATACGTGGAGCTGGAATGTACCGAACCGGGCTATGCACGAGTACAGGAGACACCATGCGCTCTACTGCGTAACACGGTGTCTGCCCGTACTCTCGCTCTCCACGGTAAGTACAGGGAGTAGGCGCAGGTCTCCTACTTGACTTCGCCACTCTCCCTTTTATCCCCCCCCAAGAAATGTTTGGGGTTTACTCACAGGCTTCCTACCGCGTCGTCGTGCTGCCTCCATTCGCCGGTATCCCTCCTTGCACTGCGCCACAGAATCCCAGGCGGGCTCCGGCATTCGCCCTGGGTCGATCGCCCACCTGTCGATCTCCTCCCACGTAGTGTAGCCCAGATCCTTCTCCTGCTTCCGAGCTAGCTCCTCATATCGCCGCCTCTCTGCTTTCGCTGCCTCCAGCTCAGCTTTGGGGCGGCGATATTCTCCTGGTTGAGCCCAAGGTCCCTTACCATCCAATTCGTCCTCCCATGTCCAGAAATCCTGTGTAGGTGGGTCCTGTTGCTGTTTCACACGCCGCTTGATCCGATTCTGGTGGGTAGTTCTGTCACGATCGTCTATGGGTGAGAGAGAGGACCAAGGCGCAGCGTGTGCAAAATACATCTTTTATTTTAGAGAAGGGAAAAACACGCAACGAACACTATTACAAAACGAAACAAAACAACAAACGATCGTGAAGCTAGACGTAAGTGCAAATACCAGCTACAAACGTACAACATAGACAACTACCCACAAAAGCCTATGGCTGCCTTAAATATGGCTCCCAATCAGAGACAATGAATGACAGCTGTCTCTGATTGAGAACCATTCCAGGCAGCCATAGACATAACTAGACAACCTTACTCTACTCTGCCCCATACACATACAACACCCCTAGACACTACAAAACACATACATTCCCCATGTCACACCCTGACCTAACTAAAAAACATAAAGAAAACAAAGAATACTAAGGCCAGGGCGTGACAGTTTGTTTATAATAACATTGTTTACATGTTCCAAAATATACATGTGGGGCCTGTCTTTGCATCCGTAGCTCCATGTATGGATTTGAGAGTGGTTACATTTGTCTAGCTACATTCCTCAGCTGTTTACCAAAACTAGTGGTGGGAAGTACATGTAGTTGTTTTTAACACAAACATTAGCTTTACAGGACATCCCACTTTACATATTTTACACTGTCTACACATTTCTTTGTAAGTCTATTATAAGTTTAGATCTGATTTCTTTTTCCAGATATTATTTATGTATCTATTTAAGTGTTTCTGTAAAAAGCTTCACAAAGCATGTACAGTGAGGATAAGATGTATACATAAAGAATAATAATTATAAGTTATTATCACAAGTTAAGTGGGAAAAGGGTGGAACCATACACATAGTTCAGTAGCAACCCTACCTGGTATAAACATAACCTGCAGAGTTGACCCCAAAGACACTACCATCAGTTGCCACCTCAATCATGGAGAGCTTGCCATCAATTTGACTCCACCCCTTGTTTTGGCAGTCTAGATTCAGCTGGAAAAACAGATTCAATCAGGGTTTTAGAACAATTTCAACAGTTATAATATGAAACAGTTTTAGAATAACTGACACTCTCCATCCTCTACTACTCTGCTCCAGCTCTCACACTCTCTCCCAGATCTTACACTCATTAAGAAGATATCATCATTCTTGTTGACTGCCCAGCACCCAAAGGGTCCACAACTGTAGTACTTCACACTTCCTGGCAATCTTGTCCATGGAAGGGGTGAGCCTGGACCCTTGTAGCCAACTGTGGCACTACGTGTCAGACAGAATGGAGTATCGTTCATGTTGGCCCCCACAATAAACTGTTCACCTCCAGCATCCAACTGTTTCAGAAGGCCTGAAGACCACAAAGACAGACAGACGGACAGACAAGCAAACAAGTAACACTTATGTGTGAGTACTGCAAAACTACTTACAATAACAATGTTAAACTTGTAAAACATGAATAATTTTTCCAAGAACAGCCTGATGGTATCAGGAAAGCTAAGAAGCATGTGCCCTCTGGATAAATATTGAGTAATGCTCTCCACTTACCTGCAGCTTGCACCCAGTTACCGGCCACATACTTGTAGATTGAGTCTGCCTTGTTGATACCCCAGATCCCTGCTGGTCTTACAGTGATATGCCTCAGGGAACCAGGCAGGCGGATCCATTTATCACCTACCAGGTAGTAGGGGACTTGACTTGTGTCCGTAGCAACCACTTGCCCCAGTCCTGCATCGATCTGCATCAGATTCTTGATGTCCACTACAATCTGACAGTCCCATGCTATGGAGACACCAGATCAAAGACACATCAGTAGAGTACAGCAGCAAAATGGAGGATGAAATTATGGAGCCAACTTGATGATCAATTCCAAGTTTAATGTACTGTAGAGCTGCCTGTAAAATCATTTTCCAGATGATGGTAACTTACTGACTGATGGCCAAGAGACAGGGACCAATAGGACGGCTGCAGTGGCTCTCATGATGTCTCTGTAAATCTACAGTACAAGTCTGGTTGCAGTTTGGTTGAACACAGACTTTTCCCCTTATATGCAGTAGCCCTGCAAACAGCTTTCAACCCCCATAAAACTTTTAATGAGCTATTTATATTTTACAAACAACCTGTTCCAAGGAAAAGTTAATGGGAGGATGATATAACCCCACCCTTCACACACACACAAAGCCTTTAATAATATACACTGAACAAAAATATAAACACAAGTGTTGTTGTTTCATGAGCTGAAGTAAAAAGATCGCTGACATTTTCCATATGAACAAAAATCTTATTTCTCTCAAATTTAATCCACAAATTTGCTTACGTCCTTGTTAATGAGCATTTTTCCTTTGCCAAGATAATCCATCCACCTGACAGGTGTGGTACTAAATTTAATTAAACAGCATGATCCTTACATAAGTGCTGGGGACAATACAAGGTCAGTTTTGTCACACAACACAATGTCACAGATATCTCAAGTTTTGAGGGAGCGTACACTTGGCAAGCTGACTGTAGGAATGTCCACCAGAGCTGTTGCCAGATCATTTTATGTTAATTCCTCTACCATAAGCCGCCTCCAATGTCTTTTTAGAGAATTTGTCAGTATGTCCATCTGGCCTAATACAGTCCATCTCTATGGCATTTTGTGGGCGAGTGTTACGTTCCCCAGTTTCTGTGTTGTAGCTTGTGCATTTGAGTGTGTGCGTTTCAGGAGATGGCTTCCTGAAATTCTCCCCAAGCAGCTGATTGGTCGGCCCCAATTGATGATTGGAGAGCTGACCCCGCCCCCTCGTCAAGACGCAGCTGTCTCTAATTACCAATGCCTTTGGAAGCTATAAAAGCCAGTGTTCTGTTGTTCAGAAGAGAGAGATCATAGGCAGCCTTAGATCATTGTAGGCTGAGATCATTGCTGGAGAGATTGAATGTGATATAGATCATTGCTGAGAGAGGAGGTTGATGGCTGAGGGTTATAGCATGTTGGTCATTGGTATGTACTGTGTTAGTTGTTGCTGGGAGCAGTTGGTATGTTCTGTGTGAGATTGTTACTCAGATAGAGCTTATTTGATGTCCTTTTTGTTTCTTAGTTTGTTTGAGTGTTGTTTGATATTCTGTTTCATTTGTTCCCAGGGGGGAAGGGGAAGGCACCTAGGGAGTGTTGAGGCAAGAGGCCCGCAGGCATACATGTACCCGTAGTATATTCACTGTCTAGGCACACTAGGTAAGACCTGGGCCGCCCACCCACTGTATTTTGGTTAGTGCACCAGGCGGTGCTAAATTAGGTAAGTAGTGGGTAGGCAGGTTAGATAGGAGAGGGGGAACTTTGATATTTACTTTCTTTGCTTTGGTTCCATCCAGCCCCTTTTCCCCATATTACTGTGTAAAGGAATACATCCTAGTAAACGGTCAATTCTGCCTTTTGTTGTCCTTTGTCACACCTAAAGTCCATACTTCTTTCACTTCACGGGGAGTTGAGTTGTAGCAGGGTGTTGCGTTCCCTCTTCACAGAGGCGTGCGTACCATAATGGGGGCTCATCCGGGATTCCATTAAACCCACCGGACCTTGCTGCACTGAGCTCTCTGTGGTTAGTGATTGAGGTGTGATGGTAGGTTGTGAGTTTGGATGACTTGCTTAGTTTGTGTGTTCAGTAGAATGTTGTGTACAAGATGTCTGCCTCAGCCATCTCCAAGTTCATTGAAGCGCCCTCTATTGATTGTTTGTTGAGGTTTCGTAAAGTAGACCTTTTAGCTATAGCTGACCATTATGGATTCATTATCCCTGAGAAAGCCCTGAAGGCTGAGCTTTTGGTGCTAGTCAGGAAGGGTTTAATGAGAGAACGTATTCTCTCATTGCAAGGAGAGGAGACGGGTAGACTTTCCGATGCCGAGTCGGAGGACAGGGCGGAGGAAGGGGTTGCTCGTACCCCCTTTACATTGCCTCGATGTGATCCTTTATCTTCTGCTTCAGGTCGTTCAGACGGGGTCGCTAGGCTGAAGGTGAGGCTGGCCCGGTTAGAAATGCAGTAAAAAGATAAAGAGAGACAGATGAATTTTGATCTTGAAATTAGGAAAATAGAAGCCGACAAGGAGGTGAGGATCCGACAACTGGCGCTAGATGCTGGCTCCAGTGTGAATCCACAAGCTGCTCATCAAGCCCACTTCGATGTGAGTAAAAATATAGCTTTAGTCCCACCATTCCGAGAGTCGGAAGTTGATTCCTATTTCTCTGCGTTTGAGCATGTGGCCGCTGCGCTGCATTGGCCACTCGAATTTTGGCCGCTCCTGTTACAATGTAAATTGTCTGGGAAAGCCCAGGAAGTAGTAGCTGCTATCTCCCTGGAAGACAGTTTACACAACGAAACAGTTAAAACTACCGTGTTGCGGGCTTATGAGTTGGTGCCTGAAGCTTATTGACAGCGCTTCAGGAACCACAAGAAACCCTCTCACCGTACTTTTGTTGAGTTTGCAAGGGACAAAGAGTCTCTTTAATTGATGGTGTTCAGCTAGCAAAGCTAACACATTTGCTGATATTCAGGAGTTGATGCTGTTGGAGGATTTTAAAAGCAACCTCCCTGATAGAATTGTAGTTCATTTAAATGAACAAAAAGTGGCGACATTGGCCCAGGCAGCAGTGTTGGCAGATAAGTACGCTTTGACACACAAGACTGTCTTTGGTGCGCCTCGTTTTGAAGGCCGAACGATTACGTCATCAGTGCCTCGTTCAGGTCGCTTTTCCTCTGAGAAGCCTTTTCATGAAATCCGTGAATGTTTTTACTGTCACCAAAAGGGTCACGTGATTGTGGACTGCCCGGTTTTGAAAAATAAACCGAAACATTCCCAGTCACTGTCCCCAAAAAGGAAAAGTTTGGGTTTAGTCAAGTCTTTGGCTCGTCCATTGAATCGAGTTCTTGATTCAGCATTTGAGAAACCGGATCCTGTCTCTCTAACGGTTGTGTTTCCTTAACTGGAGAACAAGCTGATCAAAAGCCCATTCAAATCTTACGAGACACCGGGGCGGCGCAGTCAGTAATCATTACTGATGCGTTACCCTGGTCTCCTGAAACATATAGTGGCTCGCATGTCATATTACAGGGGTTAGAGACAAAAACAGTACCTGTACCATTACACTGGGTCCACTTAGTGTCAGACTTGGTTTCCGTGTTGGAGTAGTGTCTACACTTCAGTAAAAAGAGTCACATTGCTACTAGGGAATGATATTGCTGGTGGTAACGTCACTCCTGTGTTAGAGGTAGTAGAAAACCCAGAAATCAGAACTACAGATGAGAAATTGGTTCAAGCATTTCCACATGTTTTTCCTGCTTGTGTGTTAACGAGGGCACAATCTCGCAAGCTTGGAGATGTGGTGGATTTAGCTAGTTCCATTTTTGAGAATGTTGAGTAGAAGACAATGCACTGAGTATTCCTTCTGCAAGGCCGACAGTTTTTACTCCTGTAAAAACTAAGGAAGGGGACTGCGAAATCGCGCCCCAATTACATGACATTCATGCCTGTCACCCCTGAGAAGGTGATTGAATGTCAAAAAGATGACACCAATCTTGGAACATGACGTGGATGTAGGGAACGCTGCTCCTATACGTCAGCATCCGTACCGGGTTAATGTAATGAAAAGTGAGGTAGCTTATTTATTACAGAATGACATGGCAAAACCCAGTAACAGCTCCTGGAGTTCCCCATGTATTCTTGTTCCTAAGCCTGATGGTACGTCCCACTTATGCACGGACTATCGTCGTGTAAATGCAGTTACAAAGTCTGATTATTTTCCTCTACCTCGATTAGATAACTGCATTGATAGAATTGGCTCTGCTGCTTACGTTAGTAAGTTAGATTTGTTAAAAGGTTATTGGCAGGTGCCTCTGCTCTCTCGAGCTTCGGACATATCAGCTTTCGTTACGCCTGATAACTTCATAAAATACACTGTGATGCCCTTTAGCATGTGTAATGCACCTGCTACTTTTCAGCGTCTAGTTAACATTGTGTTTGCAGATGTGCCAAATTGTACTGCATACCTTGACGATGTGGTGATACATTCTTCTACTTGGTCTGATCATCTCTCCACTTTGTAAAATGTGTTTCAGCGGTTGGAGAATGCTGCTTTAACCCTCAATTTGGCCAAGTGTGAATTTGGGAAGGCTACGGTGACTTACTTAGGGAAACAAGTGGGACGAGGTCAAGTGCGCCCAGTATTTGGCAAGGTGGAGGCAATTGTTGCTTTTCCTGCTCCCACGACTCGCCGCCAGTTGCACAGATTCCTGGGGATGGTAGGGTACTATTGTACATTCTGTAAGAATTTCTCGACGGTAGTAGCTCCCCTTTCATCTCTGCTTAGTCCCAAGGTACCATTTAAGTGGTCCAAGGACTGTAACTATGCTTTTGAGTCCGCTAAAGCGTTACTTTGTAGTGCCCCAGTGCTTGCCGCCCCCAACTTTGACAAACCTTTCAAGTTGGAGGTTGACGCTAGTATAGTGGGGGTGGGTGCGGTTCTCTTACAGGAAGATGAAGACAGAGTAGATCGACCCGTCAGTTTCTTCTCCCGTAAGTTCAACTCGTGTCAGTCGAGGTACTCTACAATTGAACAAGAGACGCTGGCTTTATTGCTAGCCTTATGGGTCTTTGAGGTATATGTGGGCTCCAGTGCCTTGCCTGTTATGGTCTTCACGGACCATAATCCATTGGTGTTCTTGAAACAAATGTACAATCAGAACCGCTGCCTTGTGCGGTGGGCTCTGATTGTACAAGGATATAATGTACAGATAGCCTATGTGAAGGGCTCGGCGAATGTGGTTGCTGACGCTCTATCACGGGTTAACTAACTGGGGATGCGTTGGTTTTTGTTATTACAAACTGTATGTTTGCAATTTTTGTGGTGTTACGTTTGTTCCCAGGGGGGAAGGGGCCATTATGTTACGCACGCCTCTGTGAAGAGGGAACGCAACACCCTGCTACAACTCAACTCCCTGTGAAGTGAAAGAAGTATGGACTGTAGGTGTGACAAAGGACAACAAAAGGCAGAATTGACCGATTACTAGGATTTTATTCATTTACACAGTAATATGGGGAAAAGGGGCTGGACGGAACCAAAGCAAAGAAAGTAAATATCAAAGCTCCCACTCTCCTATCTAACCTGTCTACCCACTACTTAGGTAATTTAGTACCGCCTGGTGCACTAACCAAAATACAGTGGGTGGGCGGCCCAGGACTTACCTAGTGTGCCTAGACAGTGAATATACTACGGGTATATGTATGCCCACGGGCTTCTTGCCTCAGCACTCCCTAGGTGCCTTCCCCCCTGGGAACAAATGAAAAATGAAAAACAATATCTCAAACAAACTAAGAAACAAAGGATATCATATAAGCTCTATCTGAGTAACAATCTCACACAGAACATACCAACTGCTCCCAGCAACAACTAACACAGTACATACCAATGACCAACATGCTATAACCCTCAGCCATCAACCTCCTCTCTCAGCAATGATCTATATCACATTCAATCTCTCCAGCAATGATCTCAGCTTACAATGATCTAAGGCTGCCTATGATCTCTCTCTTCTGAACAACAGAACACTGGCTTTTATAGCTTCCAAAGGCATTGGTAATTAGAGACAGCTGCGTCTTGACGAGGGGGCAGGGTCAGCTCTCCAATCATCAATTGGGGCTGACCAATCAGCTGCTGCGGGGACAGCAATCTCCTGAACCGCACACACTCAAATGCACAAGCTACAACACAGAAACTGGGGAACGTAACAGCGAGCGGTTTGCAGTGAAAAGAGTGCAGGTAGGGTTATGGTATGCGCAGGCATAAGCTACAGACAACGAACACAAGTGCAGTTTAATGATGGCAATTTCAATGTAAAGAAATACCATGATGACATCCTGAGGCCCATTGTGAGGCCCACTTTTTTTAAGGCATCTGTGACCAACAATCTGTATTCGCAGTCATGTGAAATCCATAGATGAGGACCTAATGATTTCCTAAAATGAACTGTAACTCAGTAAAATCTTTGAAATTGTTGCATGTTTTTGTTCAGTATAGATATCTACAATAGTTGGCGTGGTAACCAAGCAGAGACTTACCAATTTAGCTAACCAAACCATCAGTCGTGGCCTGCTATTATGATAATCAAATTCAACAATGCCAATAATGTTTTGAATTGAAATTTTGTAGGTTCAAAAGCAGCTCAAATGTAGAACATGTAAGAACGAACTTGCCATTGAATTCTAATGTTTTGATATACTGTTCGTTAGAGAGAAGTAATGCACGCTCTAGAATGTCCTTCAAGACAATTAAAAACGAGTATTCAACAATGCCACAATATAAGTGATTTTAAAGTTTCCGTTGTTTCCCTTTGTGACCCACCTACTGTACTTGGTAGGTGGTATATTTTGTAGAGTTGTTTAATAAGGTTGCTAAGCACCAACGTGTTATAGTCCAACACATGAGGAACTAAAAAATTGTATGGTTGAGAGGGATGAGGCAAAAGAGATGGCAAATAGGTCTGGCTGTACAAACGATTGGCAAACATACTGTACTGTAAATTGAGAAATCTTGTGACTAAACTGAATAAAAAGAATAAGAAACTACACTGTGAAAGAAAGATAAATAGCATAAAGAATTATAATAAAAAGTTGAGCACCTTCAATGAAAATTTGGGCAAGAAGGCAAACTCCTCTCCATCATTCATTGAATCAGATTGCTCATTCATCACAAAACCCACTGGTATTGCCAACTACTTTAATGATTTTTTCATTGGCAAGAATAGCAAACTTAGGCACAACATGTCAACAACAAACAGTGTTTTTTAAATTGTCAATCAACAATGACAAGCCACCGGGATCTGACAACTTGGATGGAAAATTACTGAGGATAATAGCGGATGATATTGCCACTCCTATTTGCCGTATCTTCAAGTTAAGTCTATTAGAACGTGTGCACCCTCAGGCCTGGAGGGAAGAAAAAGTTATTCCCCTACCTAAGAATAGTTAAGCCAACTAGCTAACGTTAGCCAACTAGCTAGAATGTGTAACATATTGTACGCTTTGCAAATTCTTAAAATATAATACCAATTGTAATTCGTAACATATCATACAAAATGGTAATGGACATCCACAACTGAATACATACCATACTAAATTGAGTGTTTCGGATTTACGTACAGAATAATACTAAATACACTGAGACCAGGTTGCCAGGCTCCGCTGAGAGCTAGGTGTAGTGGTGGTCAGGATTCACTCAATGGTGCTGAAAGGAAAGCTCTGCTGTTGGGACAGCTTTATGTAGGATCTATCAGTTTGTGGGCAGTTTGTGTTGTGCAGTGGCTTTGCTGGCATGTATCAAAAAAAAATTGGTTGAGTTTGCCCCACCATGATTTCGATGCTAAAATCACCTTTGGCAGAGCAACCTAAAATCCCTCTGTTCAATATGATAACAAAAAAAAACAATAACACAGAAATTACAATAGTTTCAAAAGGAATGCTTTATTTTTGAAAGAAATTATTATATAATGAGATAATAAACAATGACAAGGATTCCATCCAACCCTATTGATGACCTCTGAAGCACAGCAAAACCCATGTGGATTGTGAGCAACATGACAGTGCCCAAGTTTTACACTACAGTTAAATAGCAGCCATGGCAAAGATCTATTTAGGTGTTAATCAAAGAGTGATCAAGAAAATATCAAATACATTTTTTTTTAAATGTCAATAAGATCATTGACAATAATAGGTAGAGCAATAGGTTTTAAATTTAGGATTTTTATTAACTAATGTTGAAATTACCAGAAAGAGAGATCAATGAGTTAGTAAGTAAACGTTAGACAGATCCCGAATGGCCTTCAGATGCAGAGGAGAGGCTAAGGTGTGCACACCATGGTGACGCCAGACTTGGAGACGACCCAAAGATGGCCCAGGTCATAGGTCACGTGGCCCATGCGCATACACATTGGGATATTGCTCCATCCGGTGCCCTCTGGTTTACTGGCTGTGATTCCGTCTCTGTGTTGAAGAAAAGTTTGGGGTTCATGTTTTAAAGATTATCCATTTTTTTAAGTACATCCATTTTTGGACTTAAAAATCAATGGCTTTATTCAATTATTAAAGAATATAACTTCTGCCTCTTGAGCTTTATTCAACCATATCAGAAGCTAATATGTAAGCTTTTACTCAATTGTTTGTAAACAATGTTATTGTAACCAAACAATGTATAGCTTTAAGAAATGTTACTTTTTTTTTAACAAATCATTGATGTGTCTTTGCATCCGTAGCTCCATGTATGGATTTGAGAGTAGTTACATGTCTCTAACTACATTCCTCAGCTGTTTACCAAAACTAGTGGTGGGGTGTCTGGGAAGTTGTTGTTTTTATCACAAACTGTAGCTTTACAGGACATCCCACTTTACATATTTTACCTTACAATGTCTACACACTTCTTTATAAGTCCTATACGTTTAGATCTGATTATATTTGACTGGTTTTATTTATATATCTACAGTATTTTAGTTGTTGTGTAAAGAGCTTCACTAAGCACGTACAGTAAGGATAAGAATTATAATTAAAGGTATACCATTATTATACACATAGTTCAGTAGCAACCTTACCTGGTAAAAACACTACCCTCAGAGTTGACCCCAAAAACACTACCATCAGTTGCCACCTCAATCATGGAAAGCTTGCCATCAATGTGACTCCACCCGTTGTTCTGGCAGTCTAGATTCAGCTGGAAAAACAGATTCAATCAGGGTTTTAGGACCATTTCAACAGTTATAATACGAAACAGTTTTAGAATAACTGACACTCTCCATCCTCTACTACTCTGCTCCAGCTCTCACACTCTCTCCCAGATCTTACACTCATTAAGTAGATATCATCATTCTTGTTGACTGCCCAGCACCCAAAGGGTCCACAACTGTAGTACTTCACACTTCCTGGCAATCCTGTCCATGGAAGGGGTGAGCCTGGACCCTTGTAGCCAACTGTGGCACTACGTGTCAGACAGAATGGAGTATCGTTCATGTTGGCCCCCACAATAAACTGTTCACCTCCAGCATCCAACTGTTTCAGAAGGCCTGAAGACCACAAAGACAGACAGACGGACAGACAAGCAAGGAGCACATATCTGTAAGTACTGCCAAATGACCTACAAGTTACAATTTAAAAAAAAAATCAACAGCCTGATGATATCAGGAATGCTAAAAAGGTGTCGTCTGGATAAATATTGAGTAATGCTCTCCACTTACCTGCAGCTTGCACCCAGTTCCCGGCCACATACTTGTAGATTGAGTCTGCCTTGTTGACACCCCAGATCCCTGCTGGTCCTACAGTGATATGTTTCAGGGAACCAGGCAGGCGGATCCATGTATCACCTACCAGGTAGTAGGGGACTTGACTTGTGTCTGTAGCAACCACTTGCCCAAGTCCTGCATCGATCTGCATCAGATTCTTGATGTTTACTACCTCCTGACAGTCCCATGCTATGGAGACAAAGACATATGAGTAGAGTACACCAAGAGAAAGGAGGATGACATTATGGAGCAAACTTTGATGGTAACTTACCATGACTGATGGCCAGGAGACAGAGGACCAGTAGGACGGCTGCAGTGACTCTCATGATGTCTCTGTAGATCTACAGTATAAGTTTGGTTGTACACCAGACTTCAATTGTCCCCTTGCAAGACTGGGCTTTTATAGCCTTGCACATACCTTTCACCAATGATGGCTTCCTGTTCCACCTGTTAAACGAAGACTTGATGGTGTCCGGTGTCCGGGAGAGAGGAGAGTTGTGTTAATGTCACCTGACGACAAAGATCATTAATTTGTTCTTCTCATGTTTTCTGTGTTTACATTGAAATATGCATTTGCCATGTTTACATTTTGAAATACAGTGCCTATAGAAAGTCCACACACACCTTGGATTTCTTCACATTTTTTATTACCAAGTGGGATTAAAACAGATATAATAGCAATTTTTTGTCAACCATCTACACAAAATACTCTGTAGTGTCAAAGTGAAAGAAACTGATATACTTTTAAATTAACGCAAATGTACCTCGATAAAAACCCCCACAAATGTACCTCGATTATATAACTTTTCACCCCCCCCAAGTTAATACATGGTAAAAACACTTTTGGCAGCGATTACAGTCTTCTTGGGTTAGTCTCATAAGGGCTTTGCACACCTATATTGTGCAATATTTGCCCATTTCTCTTTTAAAATCTTCAAGCTACACTCTATATAAAAAGTATGTGGACACAACTGCAAATTTGTGAATTCAGCTATTTCAGCAACTACCGTTGCTGACAGGTGTCTAAAATCAAGCCAACAGCCATGCAATCTACATAAACAAACATTGGCCTTACTGAAGAGCTCAACCCAGCTGCCCCGGTCAACTATAAGTGGTGTTATTGTGAAGTGGAAACATCTAGAAGCATCAACGGCTCAGCCGCGATGTGGTAGGCCAAACAAGCTCACAGAACTGGACTGCCAAGTGCTGAAGTGTGTAGCGCATAAAAATAGTCTGTCCTCGGTTGCAACACTCACTACCGAGTTCCAAACTGCCTCTGAAAGTAATGTCATCACAAGAACTGTTCGTTGGGATCTTCATGAAATTGGTTCCATAGCCGACCAGCCGTACACAAGCCTAAGATCACTATGCGTAATGCCAATCGTCAGCTGGAGTGGTGTAAATCTCGCTGCTATTGGACTCTGGAGCAGTGGAAACGCCTTCTCTTGAGTGATGAATCCCGCTTCACCATCTCAAATAAAATAAAAT